>NW_028243883.1:0-119000 GCF_964263255.1 Lissotriton vulgaris | reverse complement strand
TTCCGGTCCTATTTAGCCTTTTTGGGGACTGCTAGAGAGGAGCTTTGGGGCCAGGAGGAATGGGTAGTGAACTTTCTGATGTCGTTACATCTGGCAGGGAAATCGGTGGCCACGGCCCAGAGGCATCGGGCTGCCATTTCCTTTGTTGCTAGGGCTCATGGGATCCAGGACCCGACAGCGTCTTTCGTTGTGCAAAAAGCGCTACGTGGGTGGCAACGCCTTGAGGGTCGCAGAGTAGATGAGAGGCGCCCGATAGGTTTGGATAGGTTGGCCCAGTTATTATCCAGACTCCCTACAACATGTTCATCTCAGTTTGAGACAGTGTTATTCCGAGCCGCTTTTACGCTGGCATTTCATGGGGCTATGCGGGTAAGCGAATTAGTGGCGAGGAACAAGCAGGATGTGACGGGAGGACTGTGCGCAGAGCACGTTCAGATCAGAGGGGAGACAATGACTGTCTCGTTTTTTGAGGTCCAAGACCGATCAGAGTGGGATGGGTGACTGCATAATTATACGCAGGATTCCCGGGTCGTCCATGTGCCCAGTGAAGTGTTTAGAGGATTATTTAACACGAAGGGTGGCATCATGGGAGGGGACCTTGTTGAGACACGCGGACGCCACCCCACTGACAAGGTTTCAGTTTCAGCGGGTGCTTGCGATGTCGATTACAGCTGCGGGCTTGAACCCGGGCAAGTTTGGGACCCATTCCTTTCGGATAGGGGCTGCTACAGAGGCTACAGCCAGGGGTCTGAATGTGGAACAAGTTAAACGTGTGGGGCGTTGGTCCTCCAATTGTTATAAAAGGTATGTGCGTTTGCACATGTTGTGAAGCTGTAATGATGTACTCACGCTTCTTGTTTTGTTTGGTTTTCAGTTACGCAAGCCTACGAGGCGGGGCGGACTATGCAGTCGACCCAACACCGGGCCAGCGGTCAGACATCACCGGCTGTGAAAAAGGAGGTGTGGGTCGTGGGCCACTCATACGTGAGGCGTGCCGCAGACGTATTCAAGGCAGGTGACATGGTGCACGTGGCTGGGGAATACGGGTACAGTGTGTCCTTCTACGGAAAGGGCGGTCTCTGTATTGACCAGTTTCAATCATTTTTCGAGGGTTTGCTAGGGCGGACGAGGTCACCGCCGTCTGTAGTCATAGTACATCTTGGGGGCAATGATTTGGTCACCATTGGTAGACGACTTCTCCTTCATGGGTAGGAGGGGTTACAGCCCCCTCCTGGGGAATTTCCCGGGGCCAGGACGTCTGCGACGGCAGATGTGGTAAGTTGTGTGGGGTTTGGGGGGGGTCTACGCTACCTTCTAGATACCTCACACGAGTCCTCGTACGACCTTTAAGTGGCGTCGAGTTTTATTGGGGCCCCCGTCAAGTCAAGGGAAATTGGTAGTTGCACTTGAGGTATGCCTCCGTGCCGCCCCTCACAAGTGAGGGGGATATGTCTGGGTTAGGGATCTTGACACCGGTTACGACCTTGCCGTTGGCCCTTAAACGTTAGGATGTACAATTTCAAAAGTTAAGTAAATGTTGGTAGGATGTTAGTTCGGCTAGGAGAACCTTTGTATTAGAGGATATGTTAAGGTTAGCCAAACATCGCAATGTGGTAATGAAATTGTACATAATATGAAACTGTTGATTTAATGTTTTAATTTTGTTTCATATTTTAATAAATACGGCCGGGAGGGTCACTCCCTCCCGTCTTCCAAAAACTTCAGAACTGTTTCCGGTTTCCCATCCTTGGGGATTGTGTTGAGAGGGGGTGGCGGGTATCTCAGCCATATGGAAAGGGGCGACCAATCGGTCCCCCCGAACGTATGGCAGAGTACCACGATCCCCCCGGGAAGCCATCTTGGGCGGGAGGCGAGTCTCGGCTGGTATGCCCGAAGCGGCGTAGCCGGGGCGCGCCTTTTCCCGCCCTAGAGTGGGTTGGCCTAGACACTGACGCGGCTGGCCATGCCCTTGGGGCAGGCAGGGGCGGGTTTACGCCCGCCCTGAAGACGGATAAAAGGAGGAACAAGACCAGAAAGCATCCTCTTGTTCCTGTGCTCTGAAGCTGCACCTCCTCGCTGCACGTGAGCTCGAGACGGAACGAAGAGCCAATTTTGACCCACCCACCAGCCCCTGAAGACAGCGAGTGGTTTTAAATGAAGTTTGATGGATAATTCTGATTTTCGTTTACAGGTTGTGGTATTATCGTGAAGATTTTGAGTATGCAATAAAGAATGATCGTTTTGTGTTATGTTTTGCAAATAAAGTAATTCTGCTTTAGTGTTCATCAGTAAGCATGCTTTGAATAAAGTTGTTGTTGCCACTGTCTGTTATATTTAGTCTTTAGTTATTTAGTTATCATTGTCGTATTTATTTTGGTCGGGCGGTAAGGTCATGATCGGTGAGCACTAATTGGAAGATCCCTATGAGTGGGCATCACCCATTACGGATGGGGGCGCTCGGGGGAGGTGGCCATTGGCCCCTCAACGGGGAGGCGGTCCCTTCTAAGGATGGGTCGCCGAAAGGAAAGGGAAGGCGGTCAAGGCCCCTTCATGGGTAGGAGGGGTTACAGCCCCCTCCTGGGGAATTTCCCGGGGCCAGGACGTCTGCGACGGCAGATGTGGTAAGTTGTGTGGGGTTTGGGGGGGGGTCTACGCTACCTTCTAGATACCTCACACGAGTCCTCGTACGACCTTTAAGTGGCGTCGAGTTTTATTGGGGCCCCCGTCAAGTCAAGGGAAATTGGTAGTTGCACTTGAGGTATGCCTCCGTGCCGCCCCTCACAAGTGAGGGGGATATGTCTGGGTTAGGGATCTTGACACCGGTTACGACCTTGCCGTTGGCCCTTAAACGTTAGGATGTACAATTTCAAAAGTTAAGTAAATGTTGGTAGGATGTTAGTTCGGCTAGGAGAACCTTTGTATTAGAGGATATGTTAAGGTTAGCCAAACATCGCAATGTGGTAATGAAATTGTACATAATATGAAACTGTTGATTTAATGTTTTAATTTTGTTTCATATTTTAATAAATACGGCCGGGAGGGTCACTCCCTCCCGTCTTCCAAAAACTTCAGAACTGTTTCCGGTTTCCCATCCTTGGGGATTGTGTTGAGAGGGGGTGGCGGGTATCTCAGCCATAACCCTTTTTGAGAACTCAGAGTGAGTAAATTGGCCATTTTCATGCACTTTTAACCATTCCATAAATCTTGTGTTTTGGGCCCCTGGAAGCATGAAAATCACTTTAAACATGCTAATTTTAGCTCTAACACTGATGATCCACCTACAAATGTGAACTGACGTTCAAAAATAAAACATTTGAAAACGGACCATTTTCCACATTTCTGAAGCATGACGTAATGGGGGGGTGTTATCTCTTTTGTCGAAAATCAGCCGTTTTTGCTTTAACATTAAATGCCTCCAAATGGTATTTAATTAACTTCCCGGGGTGAAGAAACCCTTTTTGAGAACTCAGAGTGAGTAAATTGGCCATTTTCATGCACTTTTAACCATTCCATAAATCTTGTGTTTTGGGCCCCTGGAAGCATGAAAATCACTTTAAACATGCTAATTTTAGCTCTAACACTGATGATCCACCTACAAATGTGAACTGACGTTCAAAAATAAAACATTTGAAAACGGACCATTTTCCACATTTCTGAAGCATGACGTAATGGGGGGGTGTTATCTCTTTTGTCGAAAATCAGCCGTTTTTGCTCGAACATTAAATGCCTCCAAATGGTATTTAATTAACTTCCCGAGCCCCTGGAAGCATGAAAATCACTTTAAACATGCTAATTTTAGCTCTAACACTGATGATCCACCTACAAATGTGAACTGACGTTCAAAAATAAAACATTTGAAAACGGACCATTTTCCACATTTCTGAAGCATGACGTAATGGGGGGGTGTTATCTCTTTTGTCGAAAATCAGCCGTTTTTGCTCTAACATTAAATGCCTCCAAATGGTATTTAATTAACTTCCCGGGGTGAAGAAACCCTTTTTGAGAACTCAGAGTGAGTAAATTGGCCATTTTCATGCACTTTTAACCATTCCATAAATCTTGTGTTTTGGGCCCCTGGAAGCATGAAAATCACTTTAAACATGCTAATTTTAGCTCTAACACTGATGATCCACCTACAAATGTGAACTGACGTTCAAAAATAAAACATTTGAAAACGGACCATTTTCCACATTTCTGAAGCATGACGTAATGGGGGGGGTGTTATCTCTTTTGTCGAAAATCAGCCGTTTTTGCTCTAACATTAAATGCCTCCAAATGGTATTTAATTAACTTCCCGGGGTGAAGAAACCCTTTTTGAGAACTCAGAGTGAGTAAATTGGCCATTTTCATGCACTTTTAACCATTCCATAAATCTTGTGTTTTGGGCCCCTGGAAGCATGAAAATCACTTTAAACATGCTAATTTTAGCTCTAACACTGATGATCCACCTACAAATGTGAACTGACGTTCAAAAATAAAACATTTGAAAACGGACCATTTTCCACATTTCTGAAGCATGACGTAATGGGGGGGGTGTTATCTCTTTTGTCGAAAATCAGCCGTTTTTTCTCGAACATTAAATGCCTCCAAATGGTATTTAATTAACTTCCCGAGCCCCTGGAAGCATGAAAATCACTTTAAACATGCTAATTTTAGCTCTAACACTGATGATCCACCTACAAATGTGAACTGACGTTCAAAAATAAAACATTTGAAAACGGACCATTTTCCACATTTCTGAAGCATGACGTAATGGGGGGGTGTTATCTCTTTTGTGGAAAATCAGCCGTTTTTGCTCGAACATTAAATGCCTCCAAATGGTATTTATTTCACTTCCTGAGCCCCTGGAAGCATGAAAATCACTTTAAACATGCTAATTTTAGCTCTAACACTGATGATCCACCTACAAATGTGAACTGACGTTCAAAAATAAAACATTTGAAAACGGACCATTTTCCACATTTCTGAAGCATGACGTAATGGGGGGGTGTTATCTCTTTTGTCGAAAATCAGCCGTTTTTGTTTGAACATTAAATGCCTCCAAATGGTATTTAATTAACTTCCCGGGGTGAAGAAACCCTTTTTGAGAACTCAGAGTGAGTAAATTGGCCATTTTCATGCACTTTTAACCATTCCATAAATCTTGTGTTTTGGGCCCCTGGAAGCATGAAAATCACTTTAAACATGCTAATTTTAGCTCTAACACTGATGATCCACCTACAAATGTGAACTGACGTTCAAAAATAAAACATTTGAAAACGGACCATTTTCCACATTTCTGAAGCATGACGTAATGGGGGGGTGTTATCTCTTTTGTCGAAAATCAGCCGTTTTTGCTCGAACATTAAATGCCTCCAAATGGTATTTAATTAACTTCCCGGGGTGAAGAAACCCTTTTTGAGAACTCAGAGTGAGTAAATTGGCCATTTACATGCACTTTTAACCATTCCATAAATCTTGTGTTTTGGGCCCCTGGAAGCATGAAAATCACTTTAAACATGCTAATTTTAGCTCTAACACTGATGATCCACCTACAAATGTGAACTGACGTTCAAAAATAAAACATTTGAAAACTGACCATTTTCCACATTTCTGAAGCATGACGTAATGGGGGGTGTTATCTCTTTTGTCGAAAATCAGCCGTTTTTGCTCGAACATTAAATGCCTCCAAATGGTATTTAATTAACTTCCCGGGGTGAAGAAACCCTTTTTGAGAACTCAGAGTGAGTAAATTGGCCATTTTCATGCACTTTTAACCATTCCATAAATCTTGTGTTTTGGGCCCCTGGAAGCATGAAAATCACTTTAAACATGCTAATTTTAGCTCTAACACTGATGATCCACCTACAAATGTGAACTGACGTTCAAAAATAAAACATTTGAAAACGGACCATTTTCCACATTTCTGAAGCATGACGTAATGGGGGAGTATTATCTCTTTTGTCGAAAATCAGCCGTTTTTGCTCGAACATTAAATGCCTCCAAATGGTATTTAATTAACTTCCCGAGCCCCTGGAAGCATGAAAATCACTTTAAACATGCTAATTTTAGCTCTAACACTGATGATCCACCTACAAATGTGAACTGACGTTCAAAAATAAAACATTTGAAAACGGACCATTTTCCACATTTCTGAAGCATGACGTAATGGGGGGATGTTATCTCTTTTGTCGAAAATCAGCCGTTTTTGCTCTAACATTAAATGCCTCCAAATGGTATTTAATTAACTTCCCGGGGTGAAGAAACCCTTTTTGAGAACTCAGAGTGAGTAAATTGGCCATTTTCATGCACTTTTAACCATTCCATAAATCTTGTGTTTTGGGCCCCTGGAAGCATGAAAATCACTTTAAACATGCTAATTTTAGCTCTAACACTGATGATCCACCTACAAATGTGAACTGACGTTCAAAAATAAAACATTTGAAAACGGACCATTTTCCACATTTCTGAAGCATGACGTAATGGGGGGGTGTTATCTCTTTTGTCGAAAATCAGCCGTTTTTGCTCGAACATTAAATGCCTCCAAATGGTATTTAATTAACTTCCCGAGCCCCTGGAAGCATGAAAATCACTTTAAACATGCTAATTTTAGCTCTAACACTGATGATCCACCTACAAATGTGAACTGACGTTCAAAAATAAAACATTTGAAAACGGACCATTTTCCACATTTCTGAAGCATGACGTAATGGGGGGGTGTTATCTCTTTTGTCGAAAATCAGCCGTTTTTGCTCTAACATTAAATGCCTCCAAATGGTATTTAATTAACTTCCCGGGGTGAAGAAACCCTTTTTGAGAACTCAGAGTGAGTAAATTGGCCATTTTCATTCACTTTTAACCATTCCATAAATCTTGTGTTTTGGGCCCCAGGAAGCATGAAAATCACTTTAAACATGCTAATTTTAGCTCTAACACTGATGATCCACCTACAAATGTGAACTGACGTTCAAAAATAAAACATTTGAAAACGGACCATTTTCCACATTTCTGAAGCATGACGTAATGGAGGGGTGTTATCTCTTTTGTCGAAAATCAGCCGTTTTTGCTCTAACATTAAATGCCTCCAAATGGTATTTAATTAACTTCCCGGGGTGAAGAAACCCTTTTTGAGAACTCAGAGTGAGTAAATTGGCCATTTTCATGCACTTTTAACCATTCCATAAATCTTGTGTTTTGGGCCCCTGGAAGCATGAAAATCACTTTAAACATGCTAATTTTAGCTCTAACACTGATGATCCACCTACAAATGTGAACTGACGTTCAAAAATAAAACATTTGAAAACGGACCATTTTCCACATTTCTGAAGCATGACGTAATGGGGGGGTGTTATCTCTTTTGTCGAAAATCAGCCGTTTTTGCTCTAACATTAAATGCCTCCAAATGGTATTTAATTAACTTCCCGAGCCCCTGGAAGCATGAAAATCACTTTAAACATGCTAATTTTAGCTCTAACACTGATGATCCACCTACAAATGTGAACTGACGTTCAAAAATAAAACATTTGAAAACGGACCATTTTCCACATTTCTGAAGCATGACGTAATGGGGGGTGTTATCTCTTTTGTCGAAAATCAGCCGTTTTTGCTCTAACATTAAATGCCTCCAAATGGTATTTAATTACCTTCCCGGGGTGAAGAAACCCTTTTTGAGATCTCAGAGTGAGTAAATTGGCCATTTTCATGCACTTTTAACCATTCCATAAATCTTGTGTTTTGGGCCCCTGGAAGCATGAAAATCACTTTAAACATGCTAATTTTAGCTCTAACACTGATGATCCACCTACAAATGTGAACTGACGTTCAAAAATAAAACATTTGAAAACGGACCATTTTCCACATTTCTGAAGCATGACGTAATGGGGGGGTGTTATCTCTTTTGTCGAAAATCAGCCGTTTTTGCTCTAACATTAAATGCCTCCAAATGGTATTTAATTAACTTCCCGAGCCCCTGGAAGCATGAAAATCACTTTAAACATGCTAATTTTAGCTCTAACACTGATGATCCACCTACAAATGTGAACTGACGTTCAAAAATAAAACATTTGAAAACGGACCATTTTCCACATTTCTGAAGCATGACGTAATGGGGGGGTGTTATCTCTTTTGTCGAAAATCAGCCGTTTTTGCTCTAACATTAAATGCCTCCAAATGGTATTTAATTAACTTCCCGGGGTGAAGAAACCCTTTTTGAGAACTCAGAGTGAGTAAATTGGCCATTTTCATGCACTTTTAACCATTCCATAAATCTTGTGTTTTGGGCCCCTGGAAGCATGAAAATCACTTTAAACATGCTAATTTTAGCTCTAACACTGATGATCCACCTACAAATGTGAACTGACGTTCAAAAATAAAACATTTGAAAACGGACCATTTTCCACATTTCTGAAGCATGACGTAATGGGGGGGTGTTATCTCTTTTGTCGAAAATCAGCCATTTTTGCTCGAACATTAAATGCCTCCAAATAGTATTTAATTAACTTCCCGAGCCCCTGGAAGCATGAAAATCACTTTAAACATGCTAATTTAGCTCTAACACTGATGATCCACCTACAAATGTGAACTGACGTTCAAAAATAAAACATTTGAAAACGGACCATTTTCCACATTTCTGAAGCATGACGTAATGGGGGGGTGTTATCTATTTTGTCGAAAATCAGCCGTTTTTGCTCTAACATTAAATGCCTCCAAATGGTATTTAATTAACTTCCCGGGGTGAAGAAACCCTTTTTGAGAACTCAGAGTGAGTAAATTGGCCATTTTCATTCACTTTTAACCATTCCATAAATCTTGTGTTTTGGGCCCCAGGAAGCATGAAAATCACTTTAAACATGCTAATTTTAGCTCTAACACTGATGATCCACCTACAAATGTGAACTGACGTTCAAAAATAAAACATTTGAAAACGGACCATTTTCCACATTTCTGAAGCATGACGTAATGGGGGGTGTTATCTCTTTTGTCGAAAATCAGCCGTTTTTGCTCTAACATTAAATGCCTCCAAATGGTATTTAAATAACTTCCCGGGGTGAAGAAACCCTTTTTGAGAACTCAGAGTGAGTAAATTGGCCATTTTCATGCACTTTTAACCATTCCATAAATCTTGTGTTTTGGGCCCCTGGAAGCATGAAAATCACTTTACACATGCTAATTTTAGCTCTAACACTGATGATCCACCTACAAATGTGAACTGACGTTCAAAAATAAAACATTTGAAAACGGACCATTTTCCACATTTCTGAAGCATGACGTAATGGGGGGGTGTTATCTCTTTTGTCGAAAATCAGCCGTTTTTGCTCTAACATTAAATGCCTCCAAATGGTATTTAATTAACTTCCCGAGCCCCTGGAAGCATGAAAATCACTTTAAACATGCTAATTTTAGCTCTAACACTGATGATCCACCTACAAATGTGAACTGACGTTCAAAAATAAAACATTTGAAAACGGACCATTTTCCACATTTCTGAAGCATGACGTAATGGGGGGTGTTATCTCTTTTGTCGAAAATCAGCCGTTTTTGCTCTAACATTAAATGCCTCCAAATGGTATTTAATTAACTTCCCGAGCCCCTGGAAGCATGAAAATCACTTTAAACATGCTAATTTTAGCTCTAACACTGATGATCCACCTACAAATGTGAACTGACGTTCAAAAATAAAACATTTGAAAACGGACCATTTTCCACATTTCTGAAGCATGACGTAATGGGGGGGTGTTATCTCTTTTGTGGAAAATCAGCCGTTTTTGCTCTAACATTAAATGCCTCCAAATGGTATTTAATTAACTTCCCGAGCCCCTGGAAGCATGAAAATCACTTTAAACATGCTAATTTTAGCTCTAACACTGATGATCCACCTACAAATGTGAACTGACGTTCAAAAATAAAACATTTGAAAACGGACCATTTTCCACATTTCTGAAGCATGACGTAATGGGGGGGTGTTATCTCTTTTGTCGAAAATCAGCCGTTTTTGCTCTAACATTAAATGCCTCCAAATGGTATTTAATTAACTTCCCAGGGTGAAGAAACCCTTTTTGAGAACTCAGAGTGAGTAAATTGGCCATTTTCATGCACTTTTAACCATTCCATAAATCTTGTGTTTTGGGCCCCTGGAAGCATGAAAATCACTTTAAACATGCTAATTTTAGCTCTAACACTGATGATCCACCTACAAATGTGAACTGACGTTCAAAAATAAAACATTTGAAAACGGACCATTTTCCACATTTCTGAAGCATGACGTAATGGGGGGGTGTTATCTCTTTTGTCGAAAATCAGCCGTTTTTGCTCTAACATTAAATGCCTCCAAATGGTATTTAATTAACTTCCCGGGGTGAAGAAACCCTTTTTGAGAACTCAGAGTGAGTAAATTGGCCATTTTCATGCACTTTTAACCATTCCATAAATCTTGTGTTTTGGGCCCCTGGAAGCATGAAAATCACTTTAAACATGCTAATTTTAGCTCTAACACTGATGATCCACCTACAAATGTGAACTGACGTTCAAAAATAAAACATTTGAAAACGGACCATTTTCCACATTTCTGAAGCATGACGTAATGGGGGGGTGTTATCTCTTTTGTCGAAAATCAGCCGTTTTTGCTCTAACATTAAATGCCTCCAAATGGTATTTAATTAACTTCCCGAGCCCCTGGAAGCATGAAAATCACTTTAAACATGCTAATTTTAGCTCTAACACTGATGATCCACCTACAAATGTGAACTGACGTTCAAAAATAAAACATTTGAAAACGGACCATTTTCCACATTTCTGAAGCATGACGTAATGGGGGGGTGTTATCTCTTTTGTCGAAAATCAGCCGTTTTTGCTCGAACATTAAATGCCTCCAAATGGTATTTAATTACCTTCCCGGGGTGAAGAAACCCTTTTTGAGATCTCAGAGTGAGTAAATTGGCCATTTTCATGCACTTTTAACCATTCCATAAATCTTGTGTTTTGGGCCCCTGGAAGCATGAAAATCACTTTAAACATGCTAATTTTAGCTCTAACACTGATGATCCACCTACAAATGTGAACTGACGTTCAAAAATAAAACATTTGAAAACGGACCATTTTCCACATTTCTGAAGCATGACGTAATGGGGGGGTGTTATCTCTTTTGTCGAAAATCAGCCGTTTTTGCTCGAACATTAAATGCCTCCAAATGGTATTTAATTACCTTCCCGGGGTGAAGAAACCCTTTTTGAGATCTCAGAGTGAGTAAATTGGCCATTTTCATGCACTTTTAACCATTCCATAAATCTTGTGTTTTGGGCCCCTGGAAGCATGAAAATCACTTTAAACATGCTAATTTTAGCTCTAACACTGATGATCCACCTACAAATGTGAACTGACGTTCAAAAATAAAACATTTGAAAACGGACCATTTTCCACATTTCTGAAGCATGACGTAATGGGGGGGTGTTATCTCTTTTGTGGAAAATCAGCCGTTTTTGCTCTAACATTAAATGCCTCCAAATGGTATTTAATTAACTTCCCGAGCCCCTGGAAGCATGAAAATCACTTTAAACATGCTAATTTTAGCTCTAACACTGATGATCCACCTACAAATGTGAACTGACGTTCAAAAATAAAACATTTGAAAACGGACCATTTTCCACATTTCTGAAGCATGACGTAATGGGGGGGTGTTATCTCTTTTGTCGAAAATCAGCCGTTTTTGCTCTAACATTAAATGCCTCCAAATGGTATTTAATTAACTTCCCGGGGTGAAGAAACCCTTTTTGAGAACTCAGAGTGAGTAAATTGGCCATTTTCATGCACTTTTAACCATTCCATAAATCTTGTGTTTTGGGCCCCTGGAAGCATGAAAATCACTTTAAACATGCTAATTTTAGCTCTAACACTGATGATCCACCTACAAATGTGAACTGACGTTCAAAAATAAAACATTTGAAAACGGACCATTTTCCACATTTCTGAAGCATGACGTAATGGGGGGGTGTTATCTCTTTTGTCGAAAATCAGCCGTTTTTGCTCTAACATTAAATGCCTCCAAATGGTATTTAATTAACTTCCCGGGGTGAAGAAACCCTTTTTGAGAACTCAGAGTGAGTAAATTTGCTATTTTCATGCACTTTTAACCATTCCATAAATCTTGTGTTTTGGGCCCCTGGAAGCATGAAAATCACTTTAAACATGCTAATTTTAGCTCTAACACTGATGATCCACCTACAAATGTGAACTGACGTTCAAAAATAAAACATTTGAAAACGGACCATTTTCCACATTTCTGAAGCATGACGTAATGGGGGGGTGTTATCTCTTTTGTCGAAAATCAGCCGTTTTTGCTCTAACATTAAATGCCTCCAAATGGTATTTAATTAACTTCCCGAGCCCCTGGAAGCATGAAAATCACTTTAAACATGCTAATTTTAGCTCTAACACTGATGATCCACCTACAAATGTGAACTGACGTTCAAAAATAAAACATTTGAAAACGGACCATTTTCCACATTTCTGAAGCATGACGTAATGGGGGGGTGTTATCTCTTTTGTCGAAAATCAGCCGTTTTTGCTCGAACATTAAATGCCTCCAAATGGTATTTAATTACCTTCCCGGGGTGAAGAAACCCTTTTTGAGATCTCAGAGTGAGTAAATTGGCCATTTTCATGCACTTTTAACCATTCCATAAATCTTGTGTTTTGGGCCCCTGGAAGCATGAAAATCACTTTAAACATGCTAATTTTAGCTCTAACACTGATGATCCACCTACAAATGTGAACTGACGTTCAAAAATAAAACATTTGAAAACGGACCATTTTCCACATTTCTGAAGCATGACGTAATGGGGGGGTGTTATCTCTTTTGTCGAAAATCAGCCGTTTTTGCTCGAACATTAAATGCCTCCAAATGGTATTTAATTACCTTCCCGGGGTGAAGAAACCCTTTTTGAGATCTCAGAGTGAGTAAATTGGCCATTTTCATGCACTTTTAACCATTCCATAAATCTTGTGTTTTGGGCCCCTGGAAGCATGAAAATCACTTTAAACATGCTAATTTTAGCTCTAACACTGATGATCCACCTACAAATGTGAACTGACGTTCAAAAATAAAACATTTGAAAACGGACCATTTTCCACATTTCTGAAGCATGACGTAATGGGGGGGGTGTTATCTCTTTTGTCGAAAATCAGCCGTTTTTGCTCGAACATTAAATGCCTCCAAATGGTATTTAATTACCTTCCCGGGGTGAAGAAACCCTTTTTGAGATCTCAGAGTGAGTAAATTGGCCATTTTCATGCACTTTTAACCATTCCATAAATCTTGTGTTTTGGGCCCCTGGAAGCATGAAAATCACTTTAAACATGCTAATTTTAGCTCTAACACTGATGATCCACCTACAAATGTGAACTGACGTTCAAAAATAAAACATTTGAAAACGGACCATTTTCCACATTTCTGAAGCATGACGTAATGGGGGGGTGTTATCTCTTTTGTCGAAAATCAGCCGTTTTTGCTCTAACATTAAATGCCTCCAAATGGTATTTAATTAACTTCCCGAGCCCCTGGAAGCATGAAAATCACTTTAAACATGCTAATTTTAGCTCTAACACTGATGATCCACCTACAAATGTGAACTGACGTTCAAAAATAAAACATTTGAAAACGGACCATTTTCCACATTTCTGAAGCATGACGTAATGGGGGGGTGTTATCTCTTTTGTGGAAAATCAGCCGTTTTTGCTCTAACATTAAATGCCTCCAAATGGTATTTAATTAACTTCCCGAGCCCCTGGAAGCATGAAAATCACTTTAAACATGCTAATTTTAGCTCTAACACTGATGATCCACCTACAAATGTGAACTGACGTTCAAAAATAAAACATTTAAAAACTGACCATTTTCCACATTTCTGAAGCATGACGTAATGGGGGGGTGTTATCTCTTTTGTCGAAAATCAGCCGTTTTTGCTCTAACATTAAATGCCTCCAAATGGTATTTAATTAACTTCCCGGGGTGAAGAAACCCTTTTTGAGAACTCAGAGTGAGTAAATTGGCCATTTTCATGCACTTTTAACCATTCCATAAATCTTGTGTTTTGGGCCCCTGGAAGCATGAAAATCACTTTAAACATGCTAATTTTAGCTCTAACACTGATGATCCACCTACAAATGTGAACTGACGTTCAAAAATAAAACATTTGAAAACGGACCATTTTCCACATTTCTGAAGCATGACGTAATGGGGGGGTGTTATCTCTTTTGTCGAAAATCAGCCGTTTTTGCTCTAACATTAAATGCCTCCAAATGGTATTTAATTAACTTCCCGAGCCCCTGGAAGCATGAAAATCACTTTAAACATGCTAATTTTAGCTCTAACACTGATGATCCACCTACAAATGTGAACTGACGTTCAAAAATAAAACATTTGAAAACGGACCATTTTCCACATTTCTGAAGCATGACGTAATGGGGGGGTGTTATCTCTTTTGTCGAAAATCAGCCGTTTTTGCTCTCACATTAAATGCCTCCAAATGGTATTTAATTACCTTCCCGGGGTGAAGAAACCCTTTTTGAGATCTCAGAGTGAGTAAATTGGCCATTTTCATGCACTTTTAACCATTCCATAAATCTTGTGTTCTGGGCCCCTGGAAGCATGAAAATCACTTTAAACATGCTAATTTTAGCTCTAACACTGATGATCCACCTACAAATGTGAACTGACGTTCAAAAATAAAACATTTGAAAACGGACCATTTTCCACATTTCTGAAGCATGACGTAATGGGGGGGGTGTTATCTCTTTTGTCGAAAATCAGCCGTTTTTGCTCTAACATTAAATGCCTCCAAATGGTATTTAATTAACTTCCTGAGCCCCTGGAAGCATGAAAATCACTTTAAACATGCTAATTTTAGCTCTAACACTGATGATCCACCTACAAATGTGAACTGACGTTCAAAAATAAAACATTTGAAAACGGACCATTTTCCACATTTCTGAAGCATGACGTAATGGGGGGGTGTTATCTCTTTTGTCGAAAATCAGCCGTTTTTGCTCGAACATTAAATGCCTCCAAATGGTATTTAATTAACTTCCCGAGCCCCTGGAAGCATGAAAATCACTTTAAACATGCTAATTTTAGCTCTAACACTGATGATCCACCTACAAATGTGAACTGACGTTCAAAAATAAAACATTTGAAAACGGACCATTTTCCACATTTATGAAGCATGACGTAATGGGGGGGTGTTATCTCTTTTGTGGAAAATCAGCTGTTTTTGCTCTAACATTAAATGCCTCCAAATGGTATTTAATTAACTTCCCGAGCCCCTGGAAGCATGAAAATCACTTTAAACATGCTAATTTTAGCTCTAACACTGATGATCCACCTACAAATGTGAACTGACGTTCAAAAATAAAACATTTGAAAACGGACCATTTTCCACATTTCTGAAGCATGACGTAATGGGGGGGGGTGTTATCTCTTTTGTCGAAAATCAGCCGTTTTTGCTCGAACATTAAATGCCTCCAAATGGTATTTAATTAACTTCCCGAGCCCCTGGAAGCATGAAAATCACTTTAAACATGCTAATTTTAGCTCTAACACTGATGATCCACCTACAAATGTGAACTGACGTTCAAAAATAAAACATTTGAAAACGGACCATTTTCCACATTTCTGAAGCATGACGTAATGGGGGGGTGTTATCTCTTTTGTCGAAAATCAGCCGTTTTTGCTCGAACATTAAATGCCTCCAAATGGTATTTAATTAACTTCCCGGGGTGAAGAAACCCTTTTTGAGAACTCAGAGTGAGTAAATTGGCCATTTTCATGCACTTTTAACCATTCCATAAATCTTGTGTTTTGGGCCCCTGGAAGCATGAAAATCACTTTAAACATGCTAATTTTAGCTCTAACACTGATGATCCACCTACAAATGTGAACTGACGTTCAAAAATAAAACATTTGAAAACGGACCATTTTCCACATTTCTGAAGCATGACGTAATGGGGGGGGGTGTTATCTCTTCTGTCGAAAATCAGCCGTTTTTGCTCGAACATTAAATGCCTCCAAATGGTATTTAATTAACTTCCCGAGCCCCTGGAAGCATGAAAATCACTTTAAACATGCTAATTTTAGCTCTAACACTGATGATCCACCTACAAATGTGAACTGACGTTCAAAAATAAAACATTTGAAAACGGACCATTTTCCACATTTCTGAAGCATGACGTAATGGGGGGGTGTTATCTCTTTTGTCGAAAATCAGCCGTTTTTGCTCTAACATTAAATGCCTCCAAATGGTATTTAATTAACTTCCCGGGGTGAAGAAACTCTTTTTGAGAACTCAGAGTGAGTAAATTGGCCATTTTCATGCACTTTTAACCATTCCATAAATCTTGTGTTTTGGGCCCCTGGAAGCATGAAAATCACTTTAAACATGCTAATTTTAGCTCTAACACTGATGATCCACCTACAAATGTGAACTGACGTTCAAAAATAAAACATTTGAAAACGGACCATTTTCCACATTTCTGAAGCATGACGTAATGGGGGGGGTGTTATCTCTTTTGCCGAAAATCAGCCGTTTTTGCTCGAACATTAAATGCCTCCAAATGGTATTTAATTAACTTCCCGAGCCCCTGGAAGCATGAAAATCACTTTAAACATGCTAATTTTAGCTCTAAAACTGATGATCCACCTACAAATGTGAACTGACGTTCAAAAATAAAACATTTGAAAACGGACCATTTTCTACATTTCTGAAGCATGACGTAATGGGGGGGGTGTTATCTCTTTTGTGGAAAATCAGCCGTTTTTGCTCGAACATTAAATGCCTCCAAATGGTATTTATTTCACTTCCCGAGCCCCTGGAAGCATGAAAATCACTTTAAACATGCTAATTTTAGCTCTAACACTGATGATCCACCTACAAATGTGAACTGACGTTCAAAAATAAAACATTTGAAAACGGACCATTTTCCACATTTCTGAAGCATGACGTAATGGGGGGGTGTTATCTCTTTTGTCGAAAATCAGCCGTTTTTGCTCGAACATTAAATGCCTCCAAATGGTATTTAATTAACTTCCCGGGGTGAAGAAACCCTTTTTGAGAACTCAGAGTGAGTAAATTGGCCATTTTCATGCACTTTTAACCATTCCATAAATCTTGTGTTTTGGGCCCCTGGAAGCATGAAAATCACTTTAAACATGCTAATTTTAGCTCTAACACTGATGATCCACCTACAAATGTGAACTGACGTTCAAAAATAAAACATTTGAAAACGGACCATTTTCCACATTTCTGAAGCATGACGTAATGGGGGGGTGTTATCTCTTTTGTCGAAAATCAGCCGTTTTTGCTCTAACATTAAATGCCTCCAAATGGTATTTAATTAACTTCCCGAGCCCCTGGAAGCATGAAAATCACTTTAAACATGCTAATTTTAGCTCTAACACTGATGATCCACCTACAAATGTGAACTGACGTTCAAAAATAAAACATTTGAAAACGGACCATTTTCCACATTTCTGAAGCATGACGTAATGGGGGGTGTTATCTCTTTTGTCGAAAATCAGCCGTTTTTGCTCGAACATTAAATGCCTCCAAATGGTATTTAATTAACTTCCCGAGCCCCTGGAAGCATGAAAATCACTTTAAACATGCTAATTTTAGCTCTAACACTGATGATCCACCTACAAATGTGAACTGACGTTCAAAAATAAAACATTTGAAAACGGACCATTTTCCACATTTCTGAAGCATGACGTAATGGGGGAGTGTTATCTCTTTTGTCGAAAATCAGCCGTTTTTGCTCGAACATTAAATGCCTCCAAATGGTATTTAATTAACTTCCCGAGCCCCTGGAAGCATGAAAATCACTTTAAACATGCTAATTTTAGCTCTAACACTGATGATCCACCTACAAATGTGAACTGACGTTCAAAAATAAAACATTTGAAAACGGACCATTTTCCACATTTCTGAAGCATGACGTAATGGGGGGGTGTTATCTCTTTTGTGGAAAATCAGCTGTTTTTGCTCTAACATTAAATGCCTCCAAATGGTATTTAATTAACTTCCCGAGCCCCTGGAAGCATGAAAATCACTTTAAACATGCTAGTTTTAGCTCTAACACTGATGATCCACCTACAAATGTGAACTGACGTTCAAAAATAAAACATTTGAAAACTGACCATTTTCCACATTTCTGAAGCATGACGTAATGGGGGGGTGTTATCTCTTTTGTCGAAAATCAGCTGTTTTTGCTCGAACATTAAATGCCTCCAAATGGTATTTAATTAACTTCCCGGGGTGAAGAAACCCTTTTTGAGAACTCAGAGTGAGTAAATTGGCCATTTTCATGCACTTTTAACCATTCCATAAATCTTGTGTTTTGGGCCCCTGGAAGCATGAAAATCACTTTAAACATGCTAATTTTAGCTCTAACACTGATGATCCACCTACAAATGTGAACTGACGTTCAAAAATAAAACATTTGAAAACGGACCATTTTCCACATTTCTGAAGCATGACGTAATGGGGGGGGGTGTTATCTCTTTTGTCGAAAATCAGCCGTTTTTGCTCGAACATTAAATGCCTCCAAATGGTATTTAATTAACTTCCCGAGCCCCTGGAAGCATGAAAATCACTTTAAACATGCTAATTTTAGCTCTAACACTGATGATCCACCTACAAATGTGAACTGACGTTCAAAAATAAAACATTTGAAAACGGACCATTTTCCACATTTCTGAAGCATGACGTAATGGGGGGGTGTTATCTCTTTTGTCGAAAATCAGCCGTTTTTGCTCTAACATTAAATGCCTCCAAATGGTATTTAATTAACTTCCCGGGGTGAAGAAACCCTTTTTGAGAACTCAGAGTGAGTAAATTGGCCATTTTCATGCACTTTTAACCATTCCATAAATCTTGTGTTTTGGGCCCCTGGAAGCATGAAAATCACTTTAAACATGCTAATTTTAGCTCTAACACTGATGATCCACCTACAAATGTGAACTGACGTTCAAAAATAAAACATTTGAAAACGGACCATTTTCCACATTTCTGAAGCATGACGTAATGGGGGGGGTGTTATCTCTTTTGCCGAAAATCAGCCGTTTTTGCTCGAACATTAAATGCCTCCAAATGGTATTTAATTAACTTCCCGAGCCCCTGGAAGCATGAAAATCACTTTAAACATGCAAATTTTAGCTCTAACACTGATGATCCACCTACAAATGTGAACTGACGTTCAAAAATAAAACATTTGAAAACGGACCATTTTCCACATTTCTGAAGCATGACGTAATGGGGGGGTGTTATCTCTTTTGTCGAAAATCAGCCGTTTTTGCTCGAACATTAAATGCCTCCAAATGGTATTTAATTAACTTCCCGAGCCCCTGGAAGCATGAAAATCACTTTAAACATGCTAATTTTAGCTCTAACACTGATGATCCACCTACAAATGTGAACTGACGTTCAAAAATAAAACATTTGAAAACGGACCATTTTCCACATTTCTGAAGCATGACGTAATGGGGGGGTGTTATCTCTTTTGTGGAAAATCAGCTGTTTTTGCTCTAACATTAAATGCCTCCAAATGGTATTTAATTAACTTCCCGAGCCCCTGGAAGCATGAAAATCACTTTAAACATGCTAATTTTAGCTCTAACACTGATGATCCACCTACAAATGTGAACTGACGTTCAAAAATAAAACATTTGAAAACGGACCATTTTCCACATTTCTGAAGCATGACGTAATGGGGGGGTGTTATCTCTTTTGTCGAAAATCAGCCGTTTTTGCTCGAACATTAAATGCCTCCAAATGGTATTTAATTAACTTCCCGGGGTGAAGAAACCCTTTTTGAGAACTCAGAGTGAGTAAATTGGCCATTTTCATGCACTTTTAACCATTCCATAAATCTTGTGTTTTGGGCCCCTGGAAGCATGAAAATCACTTTAAACATGCTAATTTTAGCTCTAACACTGATGATCCACCTACAAATGTGAACTGACGTTCAAAAATAAAACATTTGAAAACGGACCATTTTCCACATTTCTGAAGCATGACGTAATTGGGGGGGGTGTTATCTCTTTTGTCGAAAATCAGCCGTTTTTGCTCGAACATTAAATGCCTCCAAATGGTATTTAATTAACTTCCTGAGCCCCTGGAAGCATGAAAATCACTTTAAACATGCTAATTTTAGCTCTAACACTGATGATCCACCTACAAATGTGAACTGACGTTCAAAAATAAAACATTTGAAAACGGACCATTTTCCACATTTCTGAAGCATGACGTAATGGGGGGTGTTATCTCTTTTGTCGAAAATCAGCCGTTTTTGCTCTAACATTAAATGCCTCCAAATGGTATTTAATTACCTTCCCGGGGTGAAGAAACCCTTTTTGAGATCTCAGAGTGAGTAAATTGGCCATTTTCATGCACTTTTAACCATTCCATAAATCTTGTGTTTTGGGCCCCTGGAAGCATGAAAATCACTTTAAACATGCTAATTTTAGCTCTAACACTGATGATCCACCTACAAATGTGAACTGACGTTCAAAAATAAAACATTTGAAAACGGACCATTTTCCACATTTCTGAAGCATGACGTAATGGGGGGGTGTTATCTCTTTTGTCGAAAATCAGCCGTTTTTGCTCGAACATTAAATGCCTCCAAATGGTATTTAATTAACTTCCCGAGCCCCTGGAAGCATGAAAATCACTTTAAACATGCTAATTTTAGCTCTAACACTGATGATCCACCTACAAATGTGAACTGACGTTCAAAAATAAAACATTTGAAAACGGACCATTTTCCACATTTCTGAAGCATGACGTAATGGGGGGGTGTTATCTCTTTTGTCGAAAATCAGCCGTTTTTGCTCTAACATTAAATGCCTCCAAATGGTATTTAATTAACTTCCCGGGGTGAAGAAACCCTTTTTGAGAACTCAGAGTGAGTAAATTGGCCATTTTCATGCACTTTTAACCATTCCATAAATCTTGTGTTTTGGGCCCCTGGAAGCATGAAAATCACTTTAAACATGCTAATTTTAGCTCTAACACTGATGATCCACCTACAAATGTGAACTGACGTTCAAAAATAAAACATTTGAAAACGGACCATTTTCCACATTTCTGAAGCATGACGTAATGGGGGGGTGTTATCTCTTTTGTCGAAAATCAGCCGTTTTTTCTCGAACATTAAATGCCTCCAAATGGTATTTAATTAACTTCCCGAGCCCCTGGAAGCATGAAAATCACTTTAAACATGCTAATTTTAGCTCTAACACTGATGATCCACCTACAAATGTGAACTGACGTTCAAAAATAAAACATTTGAAAACGGACCATTTTCCACATTTCTGAAGCATGACGTAATGGGGGGGTGTTATCTCTTTTGTGGAAAATCAGCCGTTTTTGCTCGAACATTAAATGCCTCCAAATGGTATTTATTTCACTTCCTGAGCCCCTGGAAGCATGAAAATCACTTTAAACATGCTAATTTTAGCTCTAACACTGATGATCCACCTACAAATGTGAACTGACGTTCAAAAATAAAACATTTGAAAACGGACCATTTTCCACATTTCTGAAGCATGACGTAATGGGGGGGTGTTATCTCTTTTGTCGAAAATCAGCCGTTTTTGTTTGAACATTAAATGCCTCCAAATGGTATTTAATTAACTTCCCGGGGTGAAGAAACCCTTTTTGAGAACTCAGAGTGAGTAAATTGGCCATTTTCATGCACTTTTAACCATTCCATAAATCTTGTGTTTTGGGCCCCTGGAAGCATGAAAATCACTTTAAACATGCTAATTTTAGCTCTAACACTGATGATCCACCTACAAATGTGAACTGACGTTCAAAAATAAAACATTTGAAAACGGACCATTTTCCACATTTCTGAAGCATGACGTAATGGGGGGGTGTTATCTCTTTTGTCGAAAATCAGCCGTTTTTGCTCGAACATTAAATGCCTCCAAATGGTATTTAATTAACTTCCCGGGGTGAAGAAACCCTTTTTGAGAACTCAGAGTGAGTAAATTGGCCATTTACATGCACTTTTAACCATTCCATAAATCTTGTGTTTTGGGCCCCTGGAAGCATGAAAATCACTTTAAACATGCTAATTTTAGCTCTAACACTGATGATCCACCTACAAATGTGAACTGACGTTCAAAAATAAAACATTTGAAAACTGACCATTTTCCACATTTCTGAAGCATGACGTAATGGGGGGTGTTATCTCTTTTGTCGAAAATCAGCCGTTTTTGCTCGAACATTAAATGCCTCCAAATGGTATTTAATTAACTTCCCGGGGTGAAGAAACCCTTTTTGAGAACTCAGAGTGAGTAAATTGGCCATTTTCATGCACTTTTAACCATTCCATAAATCTTGTGTTTTGGGCCCCTGGAAGCATGAAAATCACTTTAAACATGCTAATTTTAGCTCTAACACTGATGATCCACCTACAAATGTGAACTGACGTTCAAAAATAAAACATTTGAAAACGGACCATTTTCCACATTTCTGAAGCATGACGTAATGGGGGAGTGTTATCTCTTTTGTCGAAAATCAGCCGTTTTTGCTCGAACATTAAATGCCTCCAAATGGTATTTAATTAACTTCCCGAGCCCCTGGAAGCATGAAAATCACTTTAAACATGCTAATTTTAGCTCTAACACTGATGATCCACCTACAAATGTGAACTGACGTTCAAAAATAAAACATTTGAAAACGGACCATTTTCCACATTTCTGAAGCATGACGTAATGGGGGGATGTTATCTCTTTTGTCGAAAATCAGCCGTTTTTGCTCTAACATTAAATGCCTCCAAATGGTATTTAATTAACTTCCCGGGGTGAAGAAACCCTTTTTGAGAACTCAGAGTGAGTAAATTGGCCATTTTCATGCACTTTTAACCATTCCATAAATCTTGTGTTTTGGGCCCCTGGAAGCATGAAAATCACTTTAAACATGCTAATTTTAGCTCTGACACTGATGATCCACCTACAAATGTGAACTGACGTTCAAAAATAAAACATTTGAAAACGGACCATTTTCCACATTTCTGAAGCATGACGTAATGGGGGGGTGTTATCTCTTTTGTCGAAAATCAGCCGTTTTTGCTCGAACATTAAATGCCTCCAAATGGTATTTAATTAACTTCCCGAGCCCCTGGAAGCATGAAAATCACTTTAAACATGCTAATTTTAGCTCTAACACTGATGATCCACCTACAAATGTGAACTGACGTTCAAAAATAAAACATTTGAAAACGGACCATTTTCCACATTTCTGAAGCATGACGTAATGGGGGGGTGTTATCTCTTTTGTCGAAAATCAGCCGTTTTTGCTCTAACATTAAATGCCTCCAAATGGTATTTAATTAACTTCCCGGGGTGAAGAAACCCTTTTTGAGAACTCAGAGTGAGTAAATTGGCCATTTTCATTCACTTTTAACCATTCCATAAATCTTGTGTTTTGGGCCCCAGGAAGCATGAAAATCACTTTAAACATGCTAATTTTAGCTCTAACACTGATGATCCACCTACAAATGTGAACTGACGTTCAAAAATAAAACATTTGAAAACGGACCATTTTCCACATTTCTGAAGCATGACGTAATGGAGGGGTGTTATCTCTTTTGTCGAAAATCAGCCGTTTTTGCTCTAACATTAAATGCCTCCAAATGGTATTTAATTAACTTCCCGGGGTGAAGAAACCCTTTTTGAGAACTCAGAGTGAGTAAATTGGCCATTTTCATGCACTTTTAACCATTCCATAAATCTTGTGTTTTGGGCCCCTGGAAGCATGAAAATCACTTTAAACATGCTAATTTTAGCTCTAACACTGATGATCCACCTACAAATGTGAACTGACGTTCAAAAATAAAACATTTGAAAACGGACCATTTTCCACATTTCTGAAGCATGACGTAATGGGGGGGTGTTATCTCTTTTGTCGAAAATCAGCCGTTTTTTCTCGAACATTAAATGCCTCCAAATGGTATTTAATTAACTTCCCGAGCCCCTGGAAGCATGGAAATCACTTTAAACATGCTAATTTTAGCTCTAACACTGATGATCCACCTACAAATGTGAACTGACGTTCAAAAATAAAACATTTGAAAACGGACCATTTTCCACATTTCTGAAGCATGACGTAATGGGGGGGTGTTATCTCTTTTGTGGAAAATCAGCCGTTTTTGCTCGAACATTAAATGCCTCCAAATGGTATTTATTTCACTTCCTGAGCCCCTGGAAGCATGAAAATCACTTTAAACATGCTAATTTTAGCTCTAACACTGATGATCCACCTACAAATGTGAACTGACGTTCAAAAATAAAACATTTGAAAACGGACCATTTTCCACATTTCTGAAGCATGACGTAATGGGGGGGTGTTATCTCTTTTGTCGAAAATCAGCCGTTTTTGTTTGAACATTAAATGCCTCCAAATGGTATTTAATTAACTTCCCGGGGTGAAGAAACCCTTTTTGAGAACTCAGAGTGAGTAAATTGGCCATTTTCATGCACTTTTAACCATTCCATAAATCTTGTGTTTTGGGCCCCTGGAAGCATGAAAATCACTTTAAACATGCTAATTTTAGCTCTAACACTGATGATCCACCTACAAATGTGAACTGACGTTCAAAAATAAAACATTTGAAAACGGACCATTTTCCACATTTCTGAAGCATGACGTAATGGGGGGGTGTTATCTCTTTTGTCGAAAATCAGCCGTTTTTGCTCGAACATTAAATGCCTCCAAATGGTATTTAATTAACTTCCCGGGGTGAAGAAACCCTTTTTGAGAACTCAGAGTGAGTAAATTGGCCATTTACATGCACTTTTAACCATTCCATAAATCTTGTGTTTTGGGCCCCTGGAAGCATGAAAATCACTTTAAACATGCTAATTTTAGCTCTAACACTGATGATCCACCTACAAATGTGAACTGACGTTCAAAAATAAAACATTTGAAAACTGACCATTTTCCACATTTCTGAAGCATGACGTAATGGGGGGTGTTATCTCTTTTGTCGAAAATCAGCCGTTTTTGCTCGAACATTAAATGCCTCCAAATGGTATTTAATTAACTTCCCGGGGTGAAGAAACCCTTTTTGAGAACTCAGAGTGAGTAAATTGGCCATTTTCATGCACTTTTAACCATTCCATAAATCTTGTGTTTTGGGCCCCTGGAAGCATGAAAATCACTTTAAACATGCTAATTTTAGCTCTAACACTGATGATCCACCTACAAATGTGAACTGACGTTCAAAAATAAAACATTTGAAAACGGACCATTTTCCACATTTCTGAAGCATGACGTAATGGGGGAGTGTTATCTCTTTTGTCGAAAATCAGCCGTTTTTGCTCGAACATTAAATGCCTCCAAATGGTATTTAATTAACTTCCCGAGCCCCTGGAAGCATGAAAATCACTTTAAACATGCTAATTTTAGCTCTAACACTGATGATCCACCTACAAATGTGAACTGACGTTCAAAAATAAAACATTTGAAAACGGACCATTTTCCACATTTCTGAAGCATGACGTAATGGGGGGATGTTATCTCTTTTGTCGAAAATCAGCCGTTTTTGCTCTAACATTAAATGCCTCCAAATGGTATTTAATTAACTTCCCGGGGTGAAGAAACCCTTTTTGAGAACTCAGAGTGAGTAAATTGGCCATTTTCATGCACTTTTAACCATTCCATAAATCTTGTGTTTTGGGCCCCTGGAAGCATGAAAATCACTTTAAACATGCTAATTTTAGCTCTAACACTGATGATCCACCTACAAATGTGAACTGACGTTCAAAAATAAAACATTTGAAAACGGACCATTTTCCACATTTCTGAAGCATGACGTAATGGGGGGGTGTTATCTCTTTTGTCGAAAATCAGCCGTTTTTGCTCGAACATTAAATGCCTCCAAATGGTATTTAATTAACTTCCCGAGCCCCTGGAAGCATGAAAATCACTTTAAACATGCTAATTTTAGCTCTAACACTGATGATCCACCTACAAATGTGAACTGACGTTCAAAAATAAAACATTTGAAAACGGACCATTTTCCACATTTCTGAAGCATGACGTAATGGGGGGGTGTTATCTCTTTTGTCGAAAATCAGCCGTTTTTGCTCTAACATTAAATGCCTCCAAATGGTATTTAATTAACTTCCCGGGGTGAAGAAACCCTTTTTGAGAACTCAGAGTGAGTAAATTGGCCATTTTCATTCACTTTTAACCATTCCATAAATCTTGTGTTTTGGGCCCCAGGAAGCATGAAAATCACTTTAAACATGCTAATTTTAGCTCTAACACTGATGATCCACCTACAAATGTGAACTGACGTTCAAAAATAAAACATTTGAAAACGGACCATTTTCCACATTTCTGAAGCATGACGTAATGGAGGGGTGTTATCTCTTTTGTCGAAAATCAGCCGTTTTTGCTCTAACATTAAATGCCTCCAAATGGTATTTAATTAACTTCCCGGGGTGAAGAAACCCTTTTTGAGAACTCAGAGTGAGTAAATTGGCCATTTTCATGCACTTTTAACCATTCCATAAATCTTGTGTTTTGGGCCCCTGGAAGCATGAAAATCACTTTAAACATGCTAATTTTAGCTCTAACACTGATGATCCACCTACAAATGTGAACTGACGTTCAAAAATAAAACATTTGAAAACGGACCATTTCCCACATTTCTGAAGCATGACGTAATGGGGGGTGTTATCTCTTTTGTCGAAAATCAGCCGTTTTTGCTCTAACATTAAATGCCTCCAAATGGTATTTAATTAACTTCCCGAGCCCCTGGAAGCATGAAAATCACTTTAAACATGCTAATTTTAGCTCTAACACTGATGATCCACCTACAAATGTGAACTGACGTTCAAAAATAAAACATTTGAAAACGGACCATTTTCCACATTTCTGAAGCATGACGTAATGGGGGGTGTTATCTCTTTTGTCGAAAATCAGCCGTTTTTGCTCTAACATTAAATGCCTCCAAATGGTATTTAATTACCTTCCCGGGGTGAAGAAACCCTTTTTGAGATCTCAGAGTGAGTAAATTGGCCATTTTCATGCACTTTTAACCATTCCATAAATCTTGTGTTTTGGGCCCCTGGAAGCATGAAAATCACTTTAAACATGCTAATTTTAGCTCTAACACTGATGATCCACCTACAAATGTGAACTGACGTTCAAAAATAAAACATTTGAAAACGGACCATTTTCCACATTTCTGAAGCATGACGTAATGGGGGGGTGTTATCTCTTTTGTCGAAAATCAGCCGTTTTTGCTCTAACATTAAATGCCTCCAAATGGTATTTAATTAACTTCCCGAGCCCCTGGAAGCATGAAAATCACTTTAAACATGCTAATTTTAGCTCTAACACTGATGATCCACCTACAAATGTGAACTGACGTTCAAAAATAAAACATTTGAAAACGGACCATTTTCCACATTTCTGAAGCATGACGTAATGGGGGGGTGTTATCTCTTTTGTCGAAAATCAGCCGTTTTTGCTCTAACATTAAATGCCTCCAAATGGTATTTAATTAACTTCCCGGGGTGAAGAAACCCTTTTTGAGAACTCAGAGTGAGTAAATTGGCCATTTTCATGCACTTTTAACCATTCCATAAATCTTGTGTTTTGGGCCCCTGGAAGCATGAAAATCACTTTAAACATGCTAATTTTAGCTCTAACACTGATGATCCACCTACAAATGTGAACTGACGTTCAAAAATAAAACATTTGAAAACGGACCATTTTCCACATTTCTGAAGCATGACGTAATGGGGGGGTGTTATCTCTTTTGTCGAAAATCAGCCATTTTTGCTCGAACATTAAATGCCTCCAAATGGTATTTAATTAACTTCCCGAGCCCCTGGAAGCATGAAAATCACTTTAAACATGCTAATTTAGCTCTAACACTGATGATCCACCTACAAATGTGAACTGACGTTCAAAAATAAAACATTTGAAAACGGACCATTTTCCACATTTCTGAAGCATGACGTAATTGGGGGGTGTTATCTCTTTTGTCGAAAATCAGCCGTTTTTGCTCTAACATTAAATGCCTCCAAATGGTATTTAATTAACTTCCCGGGGTGAAGAAACCCTTTTTGAGAACTCAGAGTGAGTAAATTGGCCATTTTCATTCACTTTTAACCATTCCATAAATCTTGTGTTTTGGGCCCCAGGAAGCATGAAAATCACTTTAAACATGCTAATTTTAGCTCTAACACTGATGATCCACCTACAAATGTGAACTGACGTTCAAAAATAAAACATTTGAAAACGGACCATTTTCCACATTTCTGAAGCATGACGTAATGGGGGGTGTTATCTCTTTTGTCGAAAATCAGCCGTTTTTGCTCTAACATTAAATGCCTCCAAATGGTATTTAATTAACTTCCCGGGGTGAAGAAACCCTTTTTGAGAACTCAGAGTGAGTAAATTGGCCATTTTCATGCACTTTTAACCATTCCATAAATCTTGTGTTTTGGGCCCCTGGAAGCATGAAAATCACTTTACACATGCTAATTTTAGCTCTAACACTGATGATCCACCTACAAATGTGAACTGACGTTCAAAAATAAAACATTTGAAAACGGACCATTTTCCACATTTCTGAAGCATGACGTAATGGGGGGGTGTTATCTCTTTTGTCGAAAATCAGCCGTTTTTGCTCTAACATTAAATGCCTCCAAATGGTATTTAATTAACTTCCCGAGCCCCTGGAAGCATGAAAATCACTTTAAACATGCTAATTTTAGCTCTAACACTGATGATCCACCTACAAATGTGAACTGACGTTCAAAAATAAAACATTTGAAAACGGACCATTTTCCACATTTCTGAAGCATGACGTAATGGGGGGTGTTATCTCTTTTGTCGAAAATCAGCCGTTTTTGCTCTAACATTAAATGCCTCCAAATGGTATTTAATTAACTTCCCGAGCCCCTGGAAGCATGAAAATCACTTTAAACATGCTAATTTTAGCTCTAACACTGATGATCCACCTACAAATGTGAACTGACGTTCAAAAATAAAACATTTGAAAACAGACCATTTTCCACATTTCTGAAGCATGACGTAATGGGGGGGTGTTATCTCTTTTGTCGAAAATCAGCTGTTTTTGCTCGAACATTAAATGCCTCCAAATGGTATTTAATTAACTTCCCGAGCCCCTGGAAGCATGAAAATCACTTTAAACATGCTAATTTTAGCTCTAACACTGATGATCCACCTACAAATGTGAACTGACGTTCAAAAATAAAACATTTGAAAACGGACCATTTTCCACATTTCTGAAGCATGACGTAATGGGGGGGTGTTATCTCTTTTGTGGAAAATCAGCCGTTTTTGCTCTAACATTAAATGCCTCCAAATGGTATTTAATTAACTTCCCGAGCCCCTGGAAGCATGAAAATCACTTTAAACATGCTAATTTTAGCTCTAACACTGATGATCCACCTACAAATGTGAACTGACGTTCAAAAATAAAACATTTGAAAACGGACCATTTTCCACATTTCTGAAGCATGACGTAATGGGGGGGTGTTATCTCTTTTGTCGAAAATCAGCCGTTTTTGCTCTAACATTAAATGCCTCCAAATGGTATTTAATTAACTTCCCGGGGTGAAGAAACCCTTTTTGAGAACTCAGAGTGAGTAAATTGGCCATTTTCATGCACTTTTAACCATTCCATAAATCTTGTGTTTTGGGCCCCTGGAAGCATGAAAATCACTTTAAACATGCTAATTTTAGCTCTAACACTGATGATCCACCTACAAATGTGAACTGACGTTCAAAAATAAAACATTTGAAAACGGACCATTTTCCACATTTCTGAAGCATGACGTAATGGGGGGGTGTTATCTCTTTTGTCGAAAATCAGCCGTTTTTGCTCTAACATTAAATGCCTCCAAATGGTATTTAATTAACTTCCCGAGCCCCTGGAAGCATGAAAATCACTTTAAACATGCTAATTTTAGCTCTAACACTGATGATCCACCTACAAATGTGAACTGACGTTCAAAAATAAAACATTTGAAAACGGACCATTTTCCACATTTCTGAAGCATGACGTAATGGGGGGGTGTTATCTCTTTTGTCGAAAATCAGCCGTTTTTGCTCGAACATTAAATGCCTCCAAATGGTATTTAATTACCTTCCCGGGGTGAAGAAACCCTTTTTGAGATCTCAGAGTGAGTAAATTGGCCATTTTCATGCACTTTTAACCATTCCATAAATCTTGTGTTTTGGGCCCCTGGAAGCATGAAAATCACTTTAAACATGCTAATTTTAGCTCTAACACTGATGATCCACCTACAAATGTGAACTGACGTTCAAAAATAAAACATTTGAAAACGGACCATTTTCCACATTTCTGAAGCATGACGTAATGGGGGGGTGTTATCTCTTTTGTCGAAAATCAGCAGTTTTTGCTCTAACATTAAATGCCTCCAAATGGTATTTAATTAACTTCCCGAGCCCCTGGAAGCATGAAAATCACTTTAAACATGCTAATTTTAGCTCTAACACTGATGATCCACCTACAAATGTGAACTGACGTTCAAAAATAAAACATTTGAAAACGGACCATTTTCCACATTTCTGAAGCATGACGTAATGGGGGGGTGTTATCTCTTTTGTGGAAAATCAGCCGTTTTTGCTCTAACATTAAATGCCTCCAAATGGTATTTAATTAACTTCCCGAGCCCCTGGAAGCATGAAAATCACTTTAAACATGCTAATTTTAGCTCTAACACTGATGATCCACCTACAAATGTGAACTGACGTTCAAAAATAAAACATTTAAAAACTGACCATTTTCCACATTTCTGAAGCATGACGTAATGGGGGGGTGTTATCTCTTTTGTCGAAAATCAGCCGTTTTTGCTCTAACATTAAATGCCTCCAAATGGTATTTAATTAACTTCCCGGGGTGAAGAAACCCTTTTTGAGAACTCAGAGTGAGTAAATTGGCCATTTTCATGCACTTTTAACCATTCCATAAATCTTGTGTTTTGGGCCCCTGGAAGCATGAAAATCACTTTAAACATGCTAATTTTAGCTCTAACACTGATGATCCACCTACAAATGTGAACTGACGTTCAAAAATAAAACATTTGAAAACGGACCATTTTCCACATTTCTGAAGCATGACGTAATGGGGGGGTGTTATCTCTTTTGTCGAAAATCAGCCGTTTTTGCTCTAACATTAAATGCCTCCAAATGGTATTTAATTAACTTCCCGAGCCCCTGGAAGCATGAAAATCACTTTAAACATGCTAATTTTAGCTCTAACACTGATGATCCACCTACAAATGTGAACTGACGTTCAAAAATAAAACATTTGAAAACGGACCATTTTCCACATTTCTGAAGCATGACGTAATGGGGGGGTGTTATCTCTTTTGTCGAAAATCAGCCGTTTTTGCTCTCACATTAAATGCCTCCAAATGGTATTTAATTACCTTCCCGGGGTGAAGAAACCCTTTTTGAGATCTCAGAGTGAGTAAATTGGCCATTTTCATGCACTTTTAACCATTCCATAAATCTTGTGTTTTGGGCCCCTGGAAGCATGAAAATCACTTTAAACATGCTAATTTTAGCTCTAACACTGATGATCCACCTACAAATGTGAACTGACGTTCAAAAATAAAACATTTGAAAACGGACCATTTTCCACATTTCTGAAGCATGACGTAATGGGGGGGGTGTTATCTCTTTTGTCGAAAATCAGCCGTTTTTGCTCTAACATTAAATGCCTCCAAATGGTATTTAATTAACTTCCCGAGCCCCTGGAAGCATGAAAATCACTTTAAACATGCTAATTTTAGCTCTAACACTGATGATCCACCTACAAATGTGAACTGACGTTCAAAAATAAAACATTTGAAAACGGACCATTTTCCACATTTCTGAAGCATGACGTAATGGGGGGGTGTTATCTCTTTTGTCGAAAATCAGCCGTTTTTGCTCGAACATTAAATGCCTCCAAATGGTATTTAATTAACTTCCCGAGCCCCTGGAAGCATGAAAATCACTTTAAACATGCTAATTTTAGCTCTAACACTGATGATCCACCTACAAATGTGAACTGACGTTCAAAAATAAAACATTTGAAAACGGACCATTTTCCACATTTCTGAAGCATGACGTAATGGGGGGGTGTTATCTCTTTTGTGGAAAATCAGCTGTTTTTGCTCTAACATTAAATGCCTCCAAATGGTATTTAATTAACTTCCCGAGCCCCTGGAAGCATGAAAATCACTTTAAACATGCTAATTTTAGCTCTAACACTGATGATCCACCTACAAATGTGAACTGACGTTCAAAAATAAAACATTTGAAAACGGACCATTTTCCACATTTCTGAAGCATGACGTAATGGGGGGGTGTTATCTCTTTTGTCGAAAATCAGCCGTTTTTGCTCGAACATTAAATGCCTCCAAATGGTATTTAATTAACTTCCCCGGGTGAAGAAACCCTTTTTGAGAACTCAGAGTGAGTAAATTGGCCATTTTCATGCACTTTTAACCATTCCATAAATCTTGTGTTTTGGGCCCCTGGAAGCATGAAAATCACTTTAAACATGCTAACTTTTGCTCTAACACTGATGATCCACCTACAAATGTGAACTGACGTTCAAAAATAAAACATTTGAAAACGGACCATTTTCCACATTTCTGAAGCATGACGTAATGGGGGGGGGTGTTATCTCTTTTGTCGAAAATCAGCCGTTTTTGCTCGAACATTAAATGCCTCCAAATGGTATTTAATTAACTTCCCGAGCCCCTGGAAGCATGAAAATCACTTTAAACATGCTAATTTTAGCTCTAACACTGATGATCCACCTACAAATGTGAACTGACGTTCAAAAATAAAACATTTGAAAACGGACCATTTTCCACATTTCTGAAGCATGACGTAATGGGGGGGTGTTATCTCTTTTGTCGAAAATCAGCCGTTTTTGCTCTAACATTAAATGCCTCCAAATGGTATTTAATTAACTTCCCGGGGTGAAGAAACCCTTTTTGAGAACTCAGAGTGAGTAAATTGGCCATTTTCATGCACTTTTAACCATTCCATAAATCTTGTGTTTTGGGCCCCTGGAAGCATGAAAATCACTTTAAACATGCTAATTTTAGCTCTAACACTGATGATCCACCTACAAATGTGAACTGACGTTCAAAAATAAAACATTTGAAAACGGACCATTTTCCACATTTCTGAAGCATGACGTAATTGGGGGGGGTGTTATCTCTTTTGTCGAAAATCAGCCGTTTTTGCTCGAACATTAAATGCCTCCAAATGGTATTTAATTAACTTCCTGAGCCCCTGGAAGCATGAAAATCACTTTAAACATGCTAATTTTAGCTCTAACACTGATGATCCACCTACAAATGTGAACTGACGTTCAAAAATAAAACATTTGAAAACGGACCATTTTCCACATTTCTGAAGCATGACGTAATGGGGGGGTGTTATCTCTTTTGTCGAAAATCAGCCGTTTTTGCTCTAACATTAAATGCCTCCAAAGGGTATTTAATTACCTTCCCGGGGTGAAGAAACCCTTTTTGAGATCTCAGAGTGAGTAAATTGGCCATTTTCATGCACTTTTAACCATTCCATAAATCTTGTGTTTTGGGCCCCTGGAAGCATGAAAATCACTTTAAACATGCTAATTTTAGCTCTAACACTGATGATCCACCTACAAATGTGAACTGACGTTCAAAAATAAAACATTTGAAAACGGACCATTTTCCACATTTCTGAAGCATGACGTAATGGGGGGGTGTTATCTCTTTTGTCGAAAATCAGCCGTTTTTGCTCGAACATTAAATGCCTCCAAATGGTATTTAATTAACTTCCCGAGCCCCTGGAAGCATGAAAATCACTTTAAACATGCTAATTTTAGCTCTAACACTGATGATCCACCTACAAATGTGAACTGACGTTCAAAAATAAAACATTTGAAAACGGACCATTTTCCACATTTCTGAAGCATGACGTAATGGGGGGGTGTTATCTCTTTTGTCGAAAATCAGCCGTTTTTGCTCTAACATTAAATGCCTCCAAATGGTATTTAATTAACTTCCCGGGGTGAAGAAACCCTTTTTGAGAACTCAGAGTGAGTAAATTGGCCATTTTCATGCACTTTTAACCATTCCATAAATCTTGTGTTTTGGGCCCCTGGAAGCATGAAAATCACTTTAAACATGCTAATTTTAGCTCTAACACTGATGATCCACCTACAAATGTGAACTGACGTTCAAAAATAAAACATTTGAAAACGGACCATTTTCCACATTTCTGAAGCATGACGTAATGGGGGGGTGTTATCTCTTTTGTCGAAAATCAGCCGTTTTTTCTCGAACATTAAATGCCTCCAAATGGTATTTAATTAACTTCCCGAGCCCCTGGAAGCATGAAAATCACTTTAAACATGCTAATTTTAGCTCTAACACTGATGATCCACCTACAAATGTGAACTGACGTTCAAAAATAAAACATTTGAAAACGGACCATTTTCCACATTTCTGAAGCATGACGTAATGGGGGGGTGTTATCTCTTTTGTGGAAAATCAGCCGTTTTTGCTCGAACATTAAATGCCTCCAAATGGTATTTATTTCACTTCCTGAGCCCCTGGAAGCATGAAAATCACTTTAAACATGCTAATTTTAGCTCTAACACTGATGATCCACCTACAAATGTGAACTGACGTTCAAAAATAAAACATTTGAAAACGGACCATTTTCCACATTTCTGAAGCATGACGTAATGGGGGGGTGTTATCTCTTTTGTCGAAAATCAGCCGTTTTTGTTTGAACATTAAATGCCTCCAAATGGTATTTAATTAACTTCCCGGGGTGAAGAAACCCTTTTTGAGAACTCAGAGTGAGTAAATTGGCCATTTTCATGCACTTTTAACCATTCCATAAATCTTGTGTTTTGGGCCCCTGGAAGCATGAAAATCACTTTAAACATGCTAATTTTAGCTCTAACACTGATGATCCACCTACAAATGTGAACTGACGTTCAAAAATAAAACATTTGAAAACGGACCATTTTCCACATTTCTGAAGCATGACGTAATGGGGGGGTGTTATCTCTTTTGTCGAAAATCAGCCGTTTTTGCTCGAACATTAAATGCCTCCAAATGGTATTTAATTAACTTCCCGGGGTGAAGAAACCCTTTTTGAGAACTCAGAGTGAGTAAATTGGCCATTTACATGCACTTTTAACCATTCCATAAATCTTGTGTTTTGGGCCCCTGGAAGCATGAAAATCACTTTAAACATGCTAATTTTAGCTCTAACACTGATGATCCACCTACAAATGTGAACTGACGTTCAAAAATAAAACATTTGAAAACTGACCATTTTCCACATTTCTGAAGCATGACGTAATGGGGGGTGTTATCTCTTTTGTCGAAAATCAGCCGTTTTTGCTCGAACATTAAATGCCTCCAAATGGTATTTAATTAACTTCCCGGGGTGAAGAAACCCTTTTTGAGAACTCAGAGTGAGTAAATTGGCCATTTTAATGCACTTTTAACCATTCCATAAATCTTGTGTTTTGGGCCCCTGGAAGCATGAAAATCACTTTAAACATGCTAATTTTAGCTCTAACACTGATGATCCACCTACAAATGTGAACTGACGTTCAAAAATAAAACATTTGAAAACGGACCATTTTCCACATTTCTGAAGCATGACGTAATGGGGGAGTGTTATCTCTTTTGTCGAAAATCAGCCGTTTTTGCTCGAACATTAAATGCCTCCAAATGGTATTTAATTAACTTCCCGAGCCCCTGGAAGCATGAAAATCACTTTAAACATGCTAATTTTAGCTCTAACACTGATGATCCACCTACAAATGTGAACTGACGTTCAAAAATAAAACATTTGAAAACGGACCATTTTCCACATTTCTGAAGCATGACGTAATGGGGGGATGTTATCTCTTTTGTCGAAAATCAGCCGTTTTTGCTCTAACATTAAATGCCTCCAAATGGTATTTAATTAACTTCCCGGGGTGAAGAAACCCTTTTTGAGAACTCAGAGTGAGTAAATTGGCCATTTTCATGCACTTTTAACCATTCCATAAATCTTGTGTTTTGGGCCCCTGGAAGCATGAAAATCACTTTAAACATGCTAATTTTAGCTCTAACACTGATGATCCACCTACAAATGTGAACTGACGTTCAAAAATAAAACATTTGAAAACGGACCATTTTCCACATTTCTGAAGCATGACGTAATGGGGGGGTGTTATCTCTTTTGTCGAAAATCAGCCGTTTTTGCTCGAACATTAAATGCCTCCAAATGGTATTTAATTAACTTCCCGAGCCCCTGGAAGCATGAAAATCACTTTAAACATGCTAATTTTAGCTCTAACACTGATGATCCACCTACAAATGTGAACTGACGTTCAAAAATAAAACATTTGAAAACGGACCATTTTCCACATTTCTGAAGCATGACGTAATGGGGGGGTGTTATCTCTTTTGTCGAAAATCAGCCGTTTTTGCTCTAACATTAAATGCCTCCAAATGGTATTTAATTAACTTCCCGGGGTGAAGAAACCCTTTTTGAGAACTCAGAGTGAGTAAATTGGCCATTTTCATTCACTTTTAACCATTCCATAAATCTTGTGTTTTGGGCCCCAAGAAGCATGAAAATCACTTTAAACATGCTAATTTTAGCTCTAACACTGATGATCCACCTACAAATGTGAACTGACGTTCAAAAATAAAACATTTGAAAACGGACCATTTTCCACATTTCTGAAGCATGACGTAATGGAGGGGTGTTATCTCTTTTGTCGAAAATCAGCCGTTTTTGCTCTAACATTAAATGCCTCCAAATGGTATTTAATTAACTTCCCGGGGTGAAGAAACCCTTTTTGAGAACTCAGAGTGAGTAAATTGGCCATTTTCATGCACTTTTAACCATTCCATAAATCTTGTGTTTTGGGCCCCTGGAAGCATGAAAATCACTTTAAACATGCTAATTTTAGCTCTAACACTGATGATCCACCTACAAATGTGAACTGACGTTCAAAAATAAAACATTTGAAAACGGACCATTTTCCACATTTCTGAAGCATGACGTAATGGGGGGGTGTTATCTCTTTTGTCGAAAATCAGCCGTTTTTGCTCTAACATTAAATGCCTCCAAATGGTATTTAATTAACTTCCCGAGCCCCTGGAAGCATGAAAATCACTTTAAACATGCTAATTTTAGCTCTAACACTGATGATCCACCTACAAATGTGAACTGACGTTCAAAAATAAAACATTTGAAAACGGACCATTTTCCACATTTCTGAAGCATGACGTAATGGGGGGTGTTATCTCTTTTGTCGAAAATCAGCCGTTTTTGCTCTAACATTAAATGCCTCCAAATGGTATTTAATTACCTTCCCGGGGTGAAGAAACCCTTTTTGAGATCTCAGAGTGAGTAAATTGGCCATTTTCATGCACTTTTAACCATTCCATAAATCTTGTGTTTTGGGCCCCTGGAAGCATGAAAATCACTTTAAACATGCTAATTTTAGCTCTAACACTGATGATCCACCTACAAATGTGAACTGACGTTCAAAAATAAAACATTTGAAAACGGACCATTTTCCACATTTCTGAAGCATGACGTAATGGGGGGGTGTTATCTCTTTTGTCGAAAATCAGCCGTTTTTGCTCTAACATTAAATGCCTCCAAATGGTATTTAATTAACTTCCCGAGCCCCTGGAAGCATGAAAATCACTTTAAACATGCTAATTTTAGCTCTAACACTGATGATCCACCTACAAATGTGAACTGACGTTCAAAAATAAAACATTTGAAAACGGACCATTTTCCACATTTCTGAAGCATGACGTAATGGGGGGGTGTTATCTCTTTTGTCGAAAATCAGCCGTTTTTGCTCTAACATTAAATGCCTCCAAATGGTATTTAATTAACTTCCCGGGGTGAAGAAACCCTTTTTGAGAACTCAGAGTGAGTAAATTGGCCATTTTCATGCACTTTTAACCATTCCATAAATCTTGTGTTTTGGGCCCCTGGAAGCATGAAAATCACTTTAAACATGCTAATTTTAGCTCTAACACTGATGATCCACCTACAAATGTGAACTGACGTTCAAAAATAAAACATTTGAAAACGGACCATTTTCCACATTTCTGAAGCATGACGTAATGGGGGGGTGTTATCTCTTTTGTCGAAAATCAGCCATTTTTGCTCGAACATTAAATGCCTCCAAATGGTATTTAATTAACTTCCCAAGCCCCTGGAAGCATGAAAATCACTTTAAACATGCTAATTTAGCTCTAACACTGATGATCCACCTACAAATGTGAACTGACGTTCAAAAATAAAACATTTGAAAACGGACCATTTTCCACATTTCTGAAGCATGACGTAATGGGGGGGTGTTATCTCTTTTGTCGAAAATCAGCCGTTTTTGCTCTAACATTAAATGCCTCCAAATGGTATTTAATTAACTTCCCGGGGTGAAGAAACCCTTTTTGAGAACTCAGAGTGAGTAAATTGGCCATTTTCATTCACTTTTAACCATTCCATAAATCTTGTGTTTTGGGCCCCAGGAAGCATGAAAATCACTTTAAACATGCTAATTTTAGCTCTAACACTGATGATCCACCTACAAATGTGAACTGACGTTCAAAAATAAAACATTTGAAAACGGACCATTTTCCACATTTCTGAAGCATGACGTAATGGGGGGTGTTATCTCTTTTGTCGAAAATCAGCCGTTTTTGCTCTAACATTAAATGCCTCCAAATGGTATTTAATTAACTTCCCGGGGTGAAGAAACCCTTTTTGAGAACTCAGAGTGAGTAAATTGGCCATTTTCATGCACTTTTAACCATTCCATAAATCTTGTGTTTTGGGCCCCTGAAAGCATGAAAATCACTTTACACATGCTAATTTTAGCTCTAACACTGATGATCCACCTACAAATGTGAACTGACGTTCAAAAATAAAACATTTGAAAACGGACCATTTTCCACATTTCTGAAGCATGACGTAATGGGGGGGTGTTATCTCTTTTGTCGAAAATCAGCCGTTTTTGCTCTAACATTAAATGCCTCCAAATGGTATTTAATTAACTTCCCGAGCCCCTGGAAGCATGAAAATCACTTTAAACATGCTAATTTTAGCTCTAACACTGATGATCCACCTACAAATGTGAACTGACGTTCAAAAATAAAACATTTGAAAACGGACCATTTTCCACATTTCTGAAGCATGACGTAATGGGGGGTGTTATCTCTTTTGTCGAAAATCAGCCGTTTTTGCTCTAACATTAAATGCCTCCAAATGGTATTTAATTAACTTCCCGAGCCCCTGGAAGCATGAAAATCACTTTAAACATGCTAATTTTAGCTCTAACACTGATGATCCACCTACAAATGTGAACTGACGTTCAAAAATAAAACATTTGAAAACAGACCATTTTCCACATTTCTGAAGCATGACGTAATGGGGGGGTGTTATCTCTTTTGTCGAAAATCAGCTGTTTTTGCTCGAACATTAAATGCCTCCAAATGGTATTTAATTAACTTCCCGAGCCCCTGGAAGCATGAAAATCACTTTAAACATGCTAATTTTAGCTCTAACACTGATGATCCACCTACAAATGTGAACTGACGTTCAAAAATAAAACATTTGAAAACGGACCATTTTCCACATTTCTGAAGCATGACGTAATGGGGGGGTGTTATCTCTTTTGTGGAAAATCAGCCGTTTTTGCTCTAACATTAAATGCCTCCAAATGGTATTTAATTAACTTCCCGAGCCCCTGGAAGCATGAAAATCACTTTAAACATGCTAATTTTAGCTCTAACACTGATGATCCACCTACAAATGTGAACTGACGTTCAAAAATAAAACATTTGAAAACGGACCATTTTCCACATTTCTGAAGCATGACGTAATGGGGGGGTGTTATCTCTTTTGTCGAAAATCAGCCGTTTTTGCTCTAACATTAAATGCCTCCAAATGGTATTTAATTAACTTCCCGGGGTGAAGAAACCCTTTTTGAGAACTCAGAGTGAGTAAATTGGCCATTTTCATGCACTTTTAACCATTCCATAAATCTTGTGTTTTGGGCCCCTGGAAGCATGAAAATCACTTTAAACATGCTAATTTTAGCTCTAACACTGATGATCCACCTACAAATGTGAACTGACGTTCAAAAATAAAACATTTGAAAACGGACCATTTTCCACATTTCTGAAGCATGACGTAATGGGGGGGTGTTATCTCTTTTGTCGAAAATCAGCCGTTTTTGCTCGAACATTAAATGCCTCCAAATGGTATTTAATTAACTTCCCGGGGTGAAGAAACCCTTTTTGAGAACTCAGAGTGAGTAAATTGGCCATTTACATGCACTTTTAACCATTCCATAAATCTTGTGTTTTGGGCCCCTGGAAGCATGAAAATCACTTTAAACATGCTAATTTTAGCTCTAACACTGATGATCCACCTACAAATGTGAACTGACGTTCAAAAATAAAACATTTGAAAACTGACCATTTTCCACATTTCTGAAGCATGACGTAATGGGGGGTGTTATCTCTTTTGTCGAAAATCAGCCGTTTTTGCTCGAACATTAAATGCCTCCAAATGGTATTTAATTAACTTCCCGGGGTGAAGAAACCCTTTTTGAGAACTCAGAGTGAGTAAATTGGCCATTTTAATGCACTTTGAACCATTCCATAAATCTTGTGTTTTGGGCCCCTGGAAGCATGAAAATCACTTTAAACATGCTAATTTTAGCTCTAACACTGATGATCCACCTACAAATGTGAACTGACGTTCAAAAATAAAACATTTGAAAACGGACCATTTTCCACATTTCTGAAGCATGACGTAATGGGGGAGTGTTATCTCTTTTGTCGAAAATCAGCCGTTTTTGCTCGAACATTAAATGCCTCCAAATGGTATTTAATTAACTTCCCGAGCCCCTGGAAGCATGAAAATCACTTTAAACATGCTAATTTTAGCTCTAACACTGATGATCCACCTACAAATGTGAACTGACGTTCAAAAATAAAACATTTGAAAACGGACCATTTTCCACATTTCTGAAGCATGACGTAATGGGGGGATGTTATCTCTTTTGTCGAAAATCAGCCGTTTTTGCTCTAACATTAAATGCCTCCAAATGGTATTTAATTAACTTCCCGGGGTGAAGAAACCCTTTTTGAGAACTCAGAGTGAGTAAATTGGCCATTTTCATGCACTTTTAACCATTCCATAAATCTTGTGTTTTGGGCCCCTGGAAGCATGAAAATCACTTTAAACATGCTAATTTTAGCTCTAACACTGATGATCCACCTACAAATGTGAACTGACGTTCAAAAATAAAACATTTGAAAACGGACCATTTTCCACATTTCTGAAGCATGACGTAATGGGGGGGTGTTATCTCTTTTGTCGAAAATCAGCCGTTTTTGTTTGAACATTAAATGCCTCCAAATGGTATTTAATTAACTTCCCGAGCCCCTGGAAGCATGAAAATCACTTTAAACATGCTAATTTTAGCTCTAACACTGATGATCCACCTACAAATGTGAACTGACGTTCAAAAATAAAACATTTGAAAACGGACCATTTTCCACATTTCTGAAGCATGACGTAATGGGGGGGTGTTATCTCTTTTGTCGAAAATCAGCCGTTTTTGCTCTAACATTAAATGCCTCCAAATGGTATTTAATTAACTTCCCGGGGTGAAGAAACCCTTTTTGAGAACTCAGAGTGAGTAAATTGGCCATTTTCATTCACTTTTAACCATTCCATAAATCTTGTGTTTTGGGCCCCAAGAAGCATGAAAATCACTTTAAACATGCTAATTTTAGCTCTAACACTGATGATCCACCTACAAATGTGAACTGACGTTCAAAAATAAAACATTTGAAAACGGACCATTTTCCACATTTCTGAAGCATGACGTAATGGAGGGGTGTTATCTCTTTTGTCGAAAATCAGCCGTTTTTGCTCTAACATTAAATGCCTCCAAATGGTATTTAATTAACTTCCCGGGGTGAAGAAACCCTTTTTGAGAACTCAGAGTGAGTAAATTGGCCATTTTCATGCACTTTTAACCATTCCATAAATCTTGTGTTTTGGGCCCCTGGAAGCATGAAAATCACTTTAAACATGCTAATTTTAGCTCTAACACTGATGATCCACCTACAAATGTGAACTGACGTTCAAAAATAAAACATTTGAAAACGGACCATTTTCCACATTTCTGAAGCATGACGTAATGGGGGGGTGTTATCTCTTTTGTCGAAAATCAGCCGTTTTTGCTCTAACATTAAATGCCTCCAAATGGTATTTAATTAACTTCCCGAGCCCCTGGAAGCATGAAAATCACTTTAAACATGCTAATTTTAGCTCTAACACTGATGATCCACCTACAAATGTGAACTGACGTTCAAAAATAAAACATTTGAAAACGGACCATTTTCCACATTTCTGAAGCATGACGTAATGGGGGGTGTTATCTCTTTTGTCGAAAATCAGCTGTTTTTGCTCTAACATTAAATGCCTCCAAATGGTATTTAATTACCTTCCCGGGGTGAAGAAACCCTTTTTGAGATCTCAGAGTGAGTAAATTGGCCATTTTCATGCACTTTTAACCATTCCATAAATCTTGTGTTTTGGGCCCCTGGAAGCATGAAAATCACTTTAAACATGCTAATTTTAGCTCTAACACTGATGATCCACCTACAAATGTGAACTGACGTTCAAAAATAAAACATTTGAAAACGGACCATTTTCCACATTTCTGAAGCATGACGTAATGGGGGGGTGTTATCTCTTTTGTCGAAAATCAGCCGTTTTTGCTCTAACATTAAATGCCTCCAAATGGTATTTAATTAACTTCCCGAGCCCCTGGAAGCATGAAAATCACTTTAAACATGCTAATTTTAGCTCTAACACTGATGATCCACCTACAAATGTGAACTGACGTTCAAAAATAAAACATTTGAAAACGGACCATTTTCCACATTTCTGAAGCATGACGTAATGGGGGGGTGTTATCTCTTTTGTCAAAAATCAGCCGTTTTTGCTCTAACATTAAATGCCTCCAAATGGTATTTAATTAACTTCCCGGGGTGAAGAAACCCTTTTTGAGAACTCAGAGTGAGTAAATTGGCCATTTTCATGCACTTTTAACCATTCCATAAATCTTGTGTTTTGGGCCCCTGGAAGCATGAAAATCACTTTAAACATGCTAATTTTAGCTCTAACACTGATGATCCACCTACAAATGTGAACTGACGTTCAAAAATAAAACATTTGAAAACGGACCATTTTCCACATTTCTGAAGCATGACGTAATGGGGGGGTGTTATCTCTTTTGTCGAAAATCAGCCATTTTTGCTCGAACATTAAATGCCTCCAAATGGTATTTAATTAACTTCCCAAGCCCCTGGAAGCATGAAAATCACTTTAAACATGCTAATTTAGCTCTAACACTGATGATCCACCTACAAATGTGAACTGACGTTCAAAAATAAAACATTTGAAAACGGACCATTTTCCACATTTCTGAAGCATGACGTAATGGGGGGGTGTTATCTCTTTTGTCGAAAATCAGCCGTTTTTGCTCTAACATTAAATGCCTCCAAATGGTATTTAATTAACTTCCCGGGGTGAAGAAACCCTTTTTGAGAACTCAGAGTGAGTAAATTGGCCATTTTCATTCACTTTTAACCATTCCATAAATCTTGTGTTTTGGGCCCCAGGAAGCATGAAAATCACTTTAAACATGCTAATTTTAGCTCTAACACTGATGATCCACCTACAAATGTGAACTGACGTTCAAAAATAAAACATTTGAAAACGGACCATTTTCCACATTTCTGAAGCATGACGTAATGGGGGGTGTTATCTCTTTTGTCGAAAATCAGCCGTTTTTGCTCTAACATTAAATGCCTCCAAATGGTATTTAATTAACTTCCCGGGGTGAAGAAACCCTTTTTGAGAACTCAGAGTGAGTAAATTGGCCATTTTCATGCACTTTTAACCATTCCATAAATCTTGTGTTTTGGGCCCCTGAAAGCATGAAAATCACTTTACACATGCTAATTTTAGCTCTAACACTGATGATCCACCTACAAATGTGAACTGACGTTCAAAAATAAAACATTTGAAAACGGACCATTTTCCACATTTCTGAAGCATGACGTAATGGGGGGGTGTTATCTCTTTTGTCGAAAATCAGCCGTTTTTGCTCTAACATTAAATGCCTCCAAATGGTATTTAATTAACTTCCCGAGCCCCTGGAAGCATGAAAATCACTTTAAACATGCTAATTTTAGCTCTAACACTGATGATCCACCTACAAATGTGAACTGACGTTCAAAAATAAAACATTTGAAAACGGACCATTTTCCACATTTCTGAAGCATGACGTAATGGGGGGTGTTATCTCTTTTGTCGAAAATCAGCCGTTTTTGCTCTAACATTAAATGCCTCCAAATGGTATTTAATTAACTTCCCGAGCCCCTGGAAGCATGAAAATCACTTTAAACATGCTAATTTTAGCTCTAACACTGATGATCCACCTACAAATGTGAACTGACGTTCAAAAATAAAACATTTGAAAACAGACCATTTTCCACATTTCTGAAGCATGACGTAATGGGGGGGTGTTATCTCTTTTGTCGAAAATCAGCTGTTTTTGCTCGAACATTAAATGCCTCCAAATGGTATTTAATTAACTTCCCGAGCCCCTGGAAGCATGAAAATCACTTTAAACATGCTAATTTTAGCTCTAACACTGATGATCCACCTACAAATGTGAACTGACGTTCAAAAATAAAACATTTGAAAACGGACCATTTTCCACATTTCTGAAGCATGACGTAATGGGGGGGTGTTATCTCTTTTGTGGAAAATCAGCCGTTTTTGCTCTAACATTAAATGCCTCCAAATGGTATTTAATTAACTTCCCGAGCCCCTGGAAGCATGAAAATCACTTTAAACATGCTAATTTTAGCTCTAACACTGATGATCCACCTACAAATGTGAACTGACGTTCAAAAATAAAACATTTGAAAACGGACCATTTTCCACATTTCTGAAGCATGACGTAATGGGGGGGTGTTATCTCTTTTGTCGAAAATCAGCCGTTTTTGCTCTAACATTAAATGCCTCCAAATGGTATTTAATTAACTTCCCGGGGTGAAGAAACCCTTTTTGAGAACTCAGAGTGAGTAAATTGGCCATTTTCATGCACTTTTAACCATTCCATAAATCTTGTGTTTTGGGCCCCTGGAAGCATGAAAATCACTTTAAACATGCTAATTTTAGCTCTAACACTGATGATCCACCTACAAATGTGAACTGACGTTCAAAAATAAAACATTTGAAAACGGACCATTTTCCACATTTCTGAAGCATGACGTAATGGGGGGGTGTTATCTCTTTTGTCGAAAATCAGCCGTTTTTGCTCTAACATTAAATGCCTCCAAATGGTATTTAATTAACTTCCCGAGCCCCTGGAAGCATGAAAATCACTTTAAACATGCTAATTTTAGCTCTAACACTGATGATCCACCTACAAATGTGAACTGACGTTCAAAAATAAAACATTTGAAAACGGACCATTTTCCACATTTCTGAAGCATGACGTAATGGGGGGGTGTTATCTCTTTTGTCGAAAATCAGCCGTTTTTGCTCGAACATTAAATGCCTCCAAATGGTATTTAATTACCTTCCCGGGGTGAAGAAACCCTTTTTGAGATCTCAGAGTGAGTAAATTGGCCATTTTCATGCACTTTTAACCATTCCATAAATCTTGTGTTTTGGGCCCCTGGAAGCATGAAAATCACTTTAAACATGCTAATTTTAGCTCTAACACTGATGATCCACCTACAAATGTGAACTGACGTTCAAAAATAAAACATTTGAAAATGGACCATTTTCCACATTTCTGAAGCATGACGTAATGGGGGGGTGTTATCTCTTTTGTCGAAAATCAGCAGTTTTTGCTCTAACATTAAATGCCTCCAAATGGTATTTAATTAACTTCCCGAGCCCCTGGAAGCATGAAAATCACTTTAAACATGCTAATTTTAGCTCTAACACTGATGATCCACCTACAAATGTGAACTGACGTTCAAAAATAAAACATTTGAAAACGGACCATTTTCCACATTTCTGAAGCATGACGTAATGGGGGGGTGTTATCTCTTTTGTGGAAAATCAGCCGTTTTTGCTCTAACATTAAATGCCTCCAAATGGTATTTAATTAACTTCCCGAGCCCCTGGAAGCATGAAAATCACTTTAAACATGCTAATTTTAGCTCTAACACTGATGATCCACCTACAAATGTGAACTGACGTTCAAAAATAAAACATTTAAAAACTGACCATTTTCCACATTTCTGAAGCATGACGTAATGGGGGGGTGTTATCTCTTTTGTCGAAAATCAGCCGTTTTTGCTCTAACATTAAATGCCTCCAAATGGTATTTAATTAACTTCCCGGGGTGAAGAAACCCTTTTTGAGAACTCAGAGTGAGTAAATTGGCCATTTTCATGCACTTTTAACCATTCCATAAATCTTGTGTTTTGGGCCCCTGGAAGCATGAAAATCACTTTAAACATGCTAATTTTAGCTCTAACACTGATGATCCACCTACAAATGTGAACTGACGTTCAAAAATAAAACATTTGAAAACGGACCATTTTCCACATTTCTGAAGCATGACGTAATGGGGGGGTGTTATCTCTTTTGTCGAAAATCAGCCGTTTTTGCTCTAACATTAAATGCCTCCAAATGGTATTTAATTAACTTCCCGAGCCCCTGGAAGCATGAAAATCACTTTAAACATGCTAATTTTAGCTCTAACACTGATGATCCACCTACAAATGTGAACTGACGTTCAAAAATAAAACATTTGAAAACGGACCATTTTCCACATTTCTGAAGCATGACGTAATGGGGGGGTGTTATCTCTTTTGTCGAAAATCAGCCGTTTTTGCTCGAACATTAAATGCCTCCAAATGGTATTTAATTACCTTCCCGGGGTGAAGAAACCCTTTTTGAGATCTCAGAGTGAGTAAATTGGCCATTTTCATGCACTTTTAACCATTCCATAAATCTTGTGTTTTGGGCCCCTGGAAGCATGAAAATCACTTTAAACATGCTAATTTTAGCTCTAACACTGATGATCCACCTACAAATGTGAACTGACGTTCAAAAATAAAACATTTGAAAACGGACCATTTTCCACATTTCTGAAGCATGACGTAATGGGGGGGGTGTTATCTCTTTTGTCGAAAATCAGCCGTTTTTGCTCTAACATTAAATGCCTCCAAATGGTATTTAATTAACTTCCCGAGCCCCTGGAAGCATGAAAATCACTTTAAACATGCTAATTTTAGCTCTAACACTGATGATCCACCTACAAATGTGAACTGACGTTCAAAAATAAAACATTTGAAAACGGACCATTTTCCACATTTCTGAAGCATGACGTAATGGGGGGGTGTTATCTCTTTTGTCGAAAATCAGCCGTTTTTGCTCGAACATTAAATGCCTCCAAATGGTATTTAATTAACTTCCCGAGCCCCTGGAAGCATGAAAATCACTTTAAACATGCTAATTTTAGCTCTAACACTGATGATCCACCTACAAATGTGAACTGACGTTCAAAAATAAAACATTTGAAAACGGACCATTTTCCACATTTCTGAAGCATGACGTAATGGGGGGGTGTTATCTCTTTTGTGGAAAATCAGCTGTTTTTGCTCTAACATTAAATGCCTCCAAATGGTATTTAATTAACTTCCCGAGCCCCAGGAAGCATGAAAATCACTTTAAACATGCTAATTTTAGCTCTAACACTGATGATCCACCTACAAATGTGAACTGACGTTCAAAAATAAAACATTTGAAAACGGACCATTTTCCACATTTCTGAAGCATGACGTAATGGGGGGGTGTTATCTCTTTTGTCGAAAATCAGCCGTTTTTGCTCGAACATTAAATGCCTCCAAATGGTATTTAATTAACTTCCCCGGGTGAAGAAACCCTTTTTGAGAACTCAGAGTGAGTAAATTGGCCATTTTCATGCACTTTTAACCATTCCATAAATCTTGTGTTTTGGGCCCCTGGAAGCATGAAAATCACTTTAAACATGCTAATTTTAGCTCTAACACTGATGATCCACCTACAAATGTGAACTGACGTTCAAAAATAAAACATTTGAAAACGGACCATTTTCCACATTTCTGAAGCATGACGTAATGGGGGGGGGTGTTATCTCTTTTGTCGAAAATCAGCCGTTTTTGCTCGAACATTAAATGCCTCCAAATGGTATTTAATTAACTTCCCGAGCCCCTGGAAGCATGAAAATCACTTTAAACATGCTAATTTTAGCTCTAACACTGATGATCCACCTACAAATGTGAACTGACGTTCAAAAATAAAACATTTGAAAACGGACCATTTTCCACATTTCTGAAGCATGACGTAATGGGGGGGTGTTATCTCTTTTGTCGAAAATCAGCCGTTTTTGCTTTAACATTAAATGCCTCCAAATGGTATTTAATTAACTTCCCGGGGTGAAGAAACCCTTTTTGAGAACTCAGAGTGAGTAAATTGGCCATTTTCATGCACTTTTAACCATTCCATAAATCTTGTGTTTTGGGCCCCTGGAAGCATGAAAATCACTTTAAACATGCTAATTTTAGCTCTAACACTGATGATCCACCTACAAATGTGAACTGACGTTCAAAAATAAAACATTTGAAAACGGACCATTTTCCACATTTCTGAAGCATGACGTAATGGGGGGGGTGTTATCTCTTTTGCCGAAAATCAGCCGTTTTTGCTCGAACATTAAATGCCTCCAAATGGTATTTAATTAACTTCCCGAGCCCCTGGAAGCATGAAAATCACTTTAAACATGCAAATTTTAGCTCTAACACTGATGATCCACCTACAAATGTGAACTGACGTTCAAAAATAAAACATTTGAAAACGGACCATTTTCCACATTTCTGAAGCATGACGTAATGGGGGGGTGTTAGCTCTTTTGTGGAAAATCAGCTGTTTTTGCTCTAACATTAAATGCCTCCAAATGGTATTTAATTAACTTCCCGAGCCCCTGGAAGCATGAAAATCACTTTAAACATGCTAATTTTAGCTCTAACACTGATGATCCACCTACAAATGTGAACTGACGTTCAAAAATAAAACATTTGAAAACGGACCATTTTCCACATTTCTGAAGCATGACGTAATGGGGGGGTGTTATCTCTTTTGTCGAAAATCAGCCGTTTTTGCTCGAACATTAAATGCCTCCAAATGGTATTTAATTAACTTCCCGGGGTGAAGAAACCCTTTTTGAGAACTCAGAGTGAGTAAATTGGCCATTTTCATGCACTTTTAACCATTCCATAAATCTTGTGTTTTGGGCCCCTGGAAGCATGAAAATCACTTTAAACATGCTAATTTTAGCTCTAACACTGATGATCCACCTACAAATGTGAACTGACGTTCAAAAATAAAACATTTGAAAACGGACCATTTTCCACATTTCTGAAGCATGACGTAATGGGGGGGGGTGTTATCTCTTCTGTCGAAAATCAGCCGTTTTTGCTCGAACATTAAATGCCTCCAAATGGTATTTAATTAACTTCCCGAGCCCCTGGAAGCATGAAAATCACTTTAAACATGCTAATTTTAGCTCTAACACTGATGATCCACCTACAAATGTGAACTGACGTTCAAAAATAAAACATTTGAAAACGGACCATTTTCCACATTTCTGAAGCATGACGTAATGGGGGGGTGTTATCTCTTTTGTCGAAAATCAGCCGTTTTTGCTCTAACATTAAATGCCTCCAAATGGTATTTAATTAACTTCCCGGGGTGAAGAAACTCTTTTTGAGAACTCAGAGTGAGTAAATTGGCCATTTTCATGCACTTTTAACCATTCCATAAATCTTGTGTTTTGGGCCCCTGGAAGCATGAAAATCACTTTAAACATGCTAATTTTAGCTCTAACACTGATGATCCACCTACAAATGTGAACTGACGTTCAAAAATAAAACATTTGAAAACGGACCATTTTCCACATTTCTGAAGCATGACGTAATGGGGGGGGTGTTATCTCTTTTGCCGAAAATCAGCCGTTTTTGCTCGAACATTAAATGCCTCCAAATGGTATTTAATTAACTTCCCGAGCCCCTGGAAGCATGAAAATCACTTTAAACATGCTAATTTTAGCTCTAAAACTGATGATCCACCTACAAATGTGAACTGACGTTCAAAAATAAAACATTTGAAAACGGACCATTTTCCACATTTCTGAAGCATGACGTAATGGGGGGGTGTTATCTCTTTTGTGGAAAATCAGCCGTTTTTGCTCGAACATTAAATGCCTCCAAATGGTATTTATTTCACTTCCCGAGCCCCTGGAAGCATGAAAATCACTTTAAACATGCTAATTTTAGCTCTAACACTGATGATCCACCTACAAATGTGAACTGACGTTCAAAAATAAAACATTTGAAAACGGACCATTTTCCACATTTCTGAAGCATGACGTAATGGGGGGGTGTTATCTCTTTTGTCGAAAATCAGCCGTTTTTGCTCGAACATTAAATGCCTCCAAATGGTATTTAATTAACTTCCCGGGGTGAAGAAACCCTTTTTGAGAACTCAGAGTGAGTAAATTGGCCATTTTCATGCACTTTTAACCATTCCATAAATCTTGTGTTTTGGGCCCCTGGAAGCATGAAAATCACTTTAAACATGCTAATTTTAGCTCTAACACTGATGATCCACCTACAAATGTGAACTGACGTTCAAAAATAAAACATTTGAAAACGGACCATTTTCCACATTTCTGAAGCATGACGTAATGGGGGGGTGTTATCTCTTTTGTCGAAAATCAGCCGTTTTTGCTCTAACATTAAATGCCTCCAAATGGTATTTAATTAACTTCCCGAGCCCCTGGAAGCATGAAAATCACTTTAAACATGCTAATTTTAGCTCTAACACTGATGATCCACCTACAAATGTGAACTGACGTTCAAAAATAAAACATTTGAAAACGGACCATTTTCCACATTTCTGAAGCATGACGTAATGGGGGGGTGTTATCTCTTTTGTCGAAAATCAGCCGTTTTTGCTCGAACATTAAATGCCTCCAAATGGTATTTAATTAACTTCCCGAGCCCCTGGAAGCATGAAAATCACTTTAAACATGCTAATTTTAGCTCTAACACTGATGATCCACCTACAAATGTGAACTGACGTTCAAAAATAAAACATTTGAAAACGGACCATTTTCCACATTTCTGAAGCATGACGTAATGGGGGAGTGTTATCTCTTTTGTCGAAAATCAGCCGTTTTTGCTCGAACATTAAATGCCTCCAAATGGTATTTAATTAACTTCCCGAGCCCCTGGAAGCATGAAAATCACTTTAAACATGCTAATTTTAGCTCTAACACTGATGATCCACCTACAAATGTGAACTGACGTTCAAAAATAAAACATTTGAAAACGGACCATTTTCCACATTTCTGAAGCATGACGTAATGGGGGGGTGTTATCTCTTTTGTGGAAAATCAGCTGTTTTTGCTCTAACATTAAATGCCTCCAAATGGTATTTAATTAACTTCCCGAGCCCCTGGAAGCATGAAAATCACTTTAAACATGCTAATTTTAGCTCTAACACTGATGATCCACCTACAAATGTGAACTGACGTTCAAAAATAAAACATTTGAAAACGGAACATTTTCCACATTTCTGAAGCATGACGTAATGGGGGGGTGTTATCTCTTTTGTCGAAAATCAGCTGTTTTTGCTCGAACATTAAATGCCTCCAAATGGTATTTAATTAACTTCCCGGGGTGAAGAAACCCTTTTTGAGAACTCAGAGTGAGTAAATTGGCCATTTTCATGCACTTTTAACCATTCCATAAATCTTGTGTTTTGGGCCCCTGGAAGCATGAAAATCACTTTAAACATGCTAATTTTAGCTCTAACACTGATGATCCACCTACAAATGTGAACTGACGTTCAAAAATAAAACATTTGAAAACGGACCATTTTCCACATTTCTGAAGCATGACGTAATGGGGGGGGGTGTTATCTCTTTTGTCGAAAATCAGCCGTTTTTGCTCGAACATTAAATGCCTCCAAATGGTATTTAATTAACTTCCCGAGCCCCTGGAAGCATGAAAATCACTTTAAACATGCTAATTTTAGCTCTAACACTGATGATCCACCTACAAATGTGAACTGACGTTCAAAAATAAAACATTTGAAAACGGACCATTTTCCACATTTCTGAAGCATGACGTAATGGGGGGGGTGTTATCTCTTTTGCCGAAAATCAGCCGTTTTTGCTCGAACATTAAATGCCTCCAAATGGTATTTAATTAACTTCCCGAACCCCTGGAAGCATGAAAATCACTTTAAACATGCAAATTTTAGCTCTAACACTGATGATCCACCTACAAATGTGAACTGACGTTCAAAAATAAAACATTTGAAAACGGACCATTTTCCACATTTCTGAAGCATGACGTAATGGGGGGGTGTTATCTCTTTTGTCGAAAATCAGCCGTTTTTGCTCGAACATTAAATGCCTCCAAATGGTATTTAATTAACTTCCCGAGCCCCTGGAAGCATGAAAATCACTTTAAACATGCTAATTTTAGCTCTAACACTGATGATCCACCTACAAATGTGAACTGACGTTCAAAAATAAAACATTTGAAAACGGACCATTTTCCACATTTCTGAAGCATGACGTAATGGGGGGGTGTTATCTCTTTTGTGGAAAATCAGCTGTTTTTGCTCTAACATTAAATGCCTCCAAATGGTATTTAATTAACTTCCCGAGCCCCTGGAAGCATGAAAATCACTTTAAACATGCTAATTTTAGCTCTAACACTGATGATCCACCTACAAATGTGAACTGACGTTCAAAAATAAAACATTTGAAAACGGACCATTTTCCACATTTCTGAAGCATGACGTAATGGGGGGGTGTTATCTCTTTTGTCGAAAATCAGCCGTTTTTGCTCGAACATTAAATGCCTCCAAATGGTATTTAATTAACTTCCCGGGGTGAAGAAACCCTTTTTGAGAACTCAGAGTGAGTAAATTGGCCATTTTCATGCACTTTTAACCATTCCATAAATCTTGTGTTTTGGGCCCCTGGAAGCATGAAAATCACTTTAAACATGCTAATTTTAGCTCTAACACTGATGATCCACCTACAAATGTGAACTGACGTTCAAAAATAAAACATTTGAAAACGGACCATTTTCCACATTTCTGAAGCATGACGTAATTGGGGGGGGTGTTATCTCTTTTGTCGAAAATCAGCCGTTTTTGCTCGAACATTAAATGCCTCCAAATGGTATTTAATTAACTTCCTGAGCCCCTGGAAGCATGAAAATCACTTTAAACATGCTAATTTTAGCTCTAACACTGATGATCCACCTACAAATGTGAACTGACGTTCAAAAATAAAACATTTGAAAACGGACCATTTTCCACATTTCTGAAGCATGACGTAATGGGGGGGTGTTATCTCTTTTGTCGAAAATCAGCCGTTTTTGCTCTAACATTAAATGCCTCCAAATGGTATTTAATTAACTTCCCGGGGTGAAGAAACCCTTTTTGAGAACTCAGAGTGAGTAAATTGGCCATTTTCATGCACTTTTAACCATTCCATAAATCTTGTGTTTTGGGCCCCTGGAAGCATGAAAATCACTTTAAACATGCTAATTTTAGCTCTAACACTGATGATCCACCTACAAATGTGAACTGACGTTCAAAAATAAAACATTTGAAAACGGACCATTTTCCACATTTCTGAAGCATGACGTAATGGGGGGGTGTTATCTCTTTTGTCGAAAATCAGCCATTTTTGCTCGAACATTAAATGCCTCCAAATGGTATTTAATTAACTTCCCGAGCCCCTGGAAGCATGAAAATCACTTTAAACATGCTAATTTAGCTCTAACACTGATGATCCACCTACAAATGTGAACTGACGTTCAAAAATAAAACATTTGAAAACGGACCATTTTCCACATTTCTGAAGCATGACGTAATGGGGGGGTGTTATCTCTTTTGTCGAAAATCAGCCGTTTTTGCTCTAACATTAAATGCCTCCAAATGGTATTTAATTAACTTCCCGGGGTGAAGAAACCCTTTTTGAGAACTCAGAGTGAGTAAATTGGCCATTTTCATTCACTTTTAACCATTCCATAAATCTTGTGTTTTGGGCCCCAGGAAGCATGAAAATCACTTTAAACATGCTAATTTTAGCTCTAACACTGATGATCCACCTACAAATGTGAACTGACGTTCAAAAATAAAACATTTGAAAACGGACCATTTTCCACATTTCTGAAGCATGACGTAATGGGGGGTGTTATCTCTTTTGTCGAAAATCAGCCGTTTTTGCTCTAACATTAAATGCCTCCAAATGGTATTTAATTAACTTCCCGGGGTGAAGAAACCCTTTTTGAGAACTCAGAGTGAGTAAATTGGCCATTTTCATGCACTTTTAACCATTCCATAAATCTTGTGTTTTGGGCCCCTGGAAGCATGAAAATCACTTTACACATGCTAATTTTAGCTCTAACACTGATGATCCACCTACAAATGTGAACTGACGTTCAAAAATAAAACATTTGAAAACGGACCATTTTCCACATTTCTGAAGCATGACGTAATGGGGGGGTGTTATCTCTTTTGTCGAAAATCAGCCGTTTTTGCTCTAACATTAAATGCCTCCAAATGGTATTTAATTAACTTCCCGAGCCCCTGGAAGCATGAAAATCACTTTAAACATGCTAATTTTAGCTCTAACACTGATGATCCACCTACAAATGTGAACTGACGTTCAAAAATAAAACATTTGAAAACGGACCATTTTCCACATTTCTGAAGCATGACGTAATGGGGGGTGTTATCTCTTTTGTCGAAAATCAGCCGTTTTTGCTCTAACATTAAATGCCTCCAAATGGTATTTAATTAACTTCCCGAGCCCCTGGAAGCATGAAAATCACTTTAAACATGCTAATTTTAGCTCTAACACTGATGATCCACCTACAAATGTGAACTGACGTTCAAAAATAAAACATTTGAAAACAGACCATTTTCCACATTTCTGAAGCATGACGTAATGGGGGGGTGTTATCTCTTTTGTCGAAAATCAGCTGTTTTTGCTCGAACATTAAATGCCTCCAAATGGTATTTAATTAACTTCCCGAGCCCCTGGAAGCATGAAAATCACTTTAAACATGCTAATTTTAGCTCTAACACTGATGATCCACCTACAAATGTGAACTGACGTTCAAAAATAAAACATTTGAAAACGGACCATTTTCCACATTTCTGAAGCATGACGTAATGGGGGGGTGTTATCTCTTTTGTGGAAAATCAGCCGTTTTTGCTCTAACATTAAATGCCTCCAAATGGTATTTAATTAACTTCCCGAGCCCCTGGAAGCATGAAAATCACTTTAAACATGCTAATTTTAGCTCTAACACTGATGATCCACCTACAAATGTGAACTGACGTTCAAAAATAAAACATTTGAAAACGGACCATTTTCCACATTTCTGAAGCATGACGTAATGGGGGGGTGTTATCTCTTTTGTCGAAAATCAGCCGTTTTTGCTCTAACATTAAATGCCTCCAAATGGTATTTAATTAACTTCCCGGGGTGAAGAAACCCTTTTTGAGAACTCAGAGTGAGTAAATTGGCCATTTTCATGCACTTTTAACCATTCCATAAATCTTGTGTTTTGGCCCCTGGAAGCATGAAAATCACTTTAAACATGCTAATTTTAGCTCTAACACTGATGATCCACCTACAAATGTGAACTGACGTTCAAAAATAAAACATTTGAAAACGGACCATTTTCCACATTTCTGAAGCATGACGTAATGGGGGGGTGTTATCTCTTTTGTCGAAAATCAGCCGTTTTTGCTCTAACATTAAATGCCTCCAAATGGTATTTAATTAACTTCCCGAGCCCCTGGAAGCATGAAAATCACTTTAAACATGCTAATTTTAGCTCTAACACTGATGATCCACCTACAAATGTGAACTGACGTTCAAAAATAAAACATTTGAAAACGGACCATTTTCCACATTTCTGAAGCATGACGTAATGGGGGGGTGTTATCTCTTTTGTCGAAAATCAGCCGTTTTTGCTCGAACATTAAATGCCTCCAAATGGTATTTAATTACCTTCCCGGGGTGAAGAAACCCTTTTTGAGATCTCAGAGTGAGTAAATTGGCCATTTTCATGCACTTTTAACCATTCCATAAATCTTGTGTTTTGGGCCCCTGGAAGCATGAAAATCACTTTAAACATGCTAATTTTAGCTCTAACACTGATGATCCACCTACAAATGTGAACTGACGTTCAAAAATAAAACATTTGAAAACGGACCATTTTCCACATTTCTGAAGCATGACGTAATGGGGGGGTGTTATCTCTTTTGTCGAAAATCAGCAGTTTTTGCTCTAACATTAAATGCCTCCAAATGGTATTTAATTAACTTCCCGAGCCCCTGGAAGCATGAAAATCACTTTAAACATGCTAATTTTAGCTCTAACACTGATGATCCACCTACAAATGTGAACTGACGTTCAAAAATAAAACATTTGAAAACGGACCATTTTCCACATTTCTGAAGCATGACGTAATGGGGGGGTGTTATCTCTTTTGTGGAAAATCAGCCGTTTTTGCTCTAACATTAAATGCCTCCAAATGGTATTTAATTAACTTCCCGAGCCCCTGGAAGCATGAAAATCACTTTAAACATGCTAATTTTAGCTCTAACACTGATGATCCACCTACAAATGTGAACTGACGTTCAAAAATAAAACATTTAAAAACTGACCATTTTCCACATTTCTGAAGCATGACGTAATGGGGGGGTGTTATCTCTTTTGTCGAAAATCAGCCGTTTTTGCTCTAACATTAAATGCCTCCAAATGGTATTTAATTAACTTCCCGGGGTGAAGAAACCCTTTTTGAGAACTCAGAGTGAGTAAATTGGCCATTTTCATGCACTTTTAACCATTCCATAAATCTTGTGTTTTGGGCCCCTGGAAGCATGAAAATCACTTTAAACATGCTAATTTTAGCTCTAACACTGATGATCCACCTACAAATGTGAACTGACGTTCAAAAATAAAACATTTGAAAACGGACCATTTTCCACATTTCTGAAGCATGACGTAATGGGGGGGTGTTATCTCTTTTGTCGAAAATCAGCCGTTTTTGCTCTAACATTAAATGCCTCCAAATGGTATTTAATTAACTTCCCGAGCCCCTGGAAGCATGAAAATCACTTTAAACATGCTAATTTTAGCTCTAACACTGATGATCCACCTACAAATGTGAACTGACGTTCAAAAATAAAACATTTGAAAACGGACCATTTTCCACATTTCTGAAGCATGACGTAATGGGGGGGTGTTATCTCTTTTGTCGAAAATCAGCCGTTTTTGCTCTCACATTAAATGCCTCCAAATGGTATTTAATTACCTTCCCGGGGTGAAGAAACCCTTTTTGAGATCTCAGAGTGAGTAAATTGGCCATTTTCATGCACTTTTAACCATTCCATAAATCTTGTGTTTTGGGCCCCTGGAAGCATGAAAATCACTTTAAACATGCTAATTTTAGCTCTAACACTGATGATCCACCTACAAATGTGAACTGACGTTCAAAAATAAAACATTTGAAAACGGACCATTTTCCACATTTCTGAAGCATGACGTAATGGGGGGGGTGTTATCTCTTTTGTCGAAAATCAGCCGTTTTTGCTCTAACATTAAATGCCTCCAAATGGTATTTAATTAACTTCCCGAGCCCCTGGAAGCATGAAAATCACTTTAAACATGCTAATTTTAGCTCTAACACTGATGATCCACCTACAAATGTGAACTGACGTTCAAAAATAAAACATTTGAAAACGGACCATTTTCCACATTTCTGAAGCATGACGTAATGGGGGGGTGTTATCTCTTTTGTCGAAAATCAGCCGTTTTTGCTCGAACATTAAATGCCTCCAAATGGTATTTAATTAACTTCCCGAGCCCCTGGAAGCATGAAAATCACTTTAAACATGCTAATTTTAGCTCTAACACTGATGATCCACCTACAAATGTGAACTGACGTTCAAAAATAAAACATTTGAAAACGGACCATTTTCCACATTTCTGAAGCATGACGTAATGGGGGGGTGTTATCTCTTTTGTGGAAAATCAGCTGTTTTTGCTCTAACATTAAATGCCTCCAAATGGTATTTAATTAACTTCCCGAGCCCCTGGAAGCATGAAAATCACTTTAAACATGCTAATTTTAGCTCTAACACTGATGATCCACCTACAAATGTGAACTGACGTTCAAAAATAAAACATTTGAAAACGGACCATTTTCCACATTTCTGAAGCATGACGTAATGGGGGGGGGGTGTTATCTCTTTTGTCGAAAATCAGCCGTTTTTGCTCGAACATTAAATGCCTCCAAATGGTATTTAATTAACTTCCCGAGCCCCTGGAAGCATGAAAATCACTTTAAACATGCTAATTTTAGCTCTAACACTGATGATCCACCTACAAATGTGAACTGACGTTCAAAAATAAAACATTTGAAAACGGACCATTTTCCACATTTCTGAAGCATGACGTAATGGGGGGGTGTTATCTCTTTTGTCGAAAATCAGCCGTTTTTGCTCTAACATTAAATGCCTCCAAATGGTATTTAATTAACTTCCCGGGGTGAAGAAACCCTTTTTGAGAACTCAGAGTGAGTAAATTGGCCATTTTCATGCACTTTTAACCATTCCATAAATCTTGTGTTTTGGGCCCCTGGAAGCATGAAAATCACTTTAAACATGCTAATTTTAGCTCTAACACTGATGATCCACCTACAAATGTGAACTGACGTTCAAAAATAAAACATTTGAAAACGGACCATTTTCCACATTTCTGAAGCATGACGTAATGGGGGGGGTGTTATCTCTTTTGCCGAAAATCAGCCGTTTTTGCTCGAACATTAAATGCCTCCAAATGGTATTTAATTAACTTCCCGAGCCCCTGGAAGCATGAAAATCACTTTAAACATGCAAATTTTAGCTCTAACACTGATGATCCACCTACAAATGTGAACTGACGTTCAAAAATAAAACATTTGAAAACGGACCATTTTCCACATTTCTGAAGCATGACGTAATGGGGGGGTGTTAGCTCTTTTGTGGAAAATCAGCTGTTTTTGCTCTAACATTAAATGCCTCCAAATGGTATTTAATTAACTTCCCGAGCCCCTGGAAGCATGAAAATCACTTTAAACATGCTAATTTTAGCTCTAACACTGATGATCCACCTACAAATGTGAACTGACGTTCAAAAATAAAACATTTGAAAACGGACCATTTTCCACATTTCTGAAGCATGACGTAATGGGGGGGTGTTATCTCTTTTGTCGAAAATCAGCCGTTTTTGCTCGAACATTAAATGCCTCCAAATGGTATTTAATTAACTTCCCGGGGTGAAGAAACCCTTTTTGAGAACTCAGAGTGAGTAAATTGGCCATTTTCATGCACTTTTAACCATTCCATAAATCTTGTGTTTTGGGCCCCTGGAAGCATGAAAATCACTTTAAACATGCTAATTTTAGCTCTAACACTGATGATCCACCTACAAATGTGAACTGACGTTCAAAAATAAAACATTTGAAAACGGACCATTTTCCACATTTCTGAAGCATGACGTAATGGGGGGGTGTTATCTCTTTTGTCGAAAATCAGCCGTTTTTGCTCGAACATTAAATGCCTCCAAATGGTATTTAATTAACTTCCCGAGCCCCTGGAAGCATGAAAATCACTTTAAACATGCTAATTTTAGCTCTAACACTGATGATCCACCTACAAATGTGAACTGACGTTCAAAAATAAAACATTTGAAAACGGACCATTTTCCACATTTCTGAAGCATGACGTAATGGGGGGGTGTTATCTCTTTTGTGGAAAATCAGCTGTTTTTGCTCTAACATTAAATGCCTCCAAATGGTATTTAATTAACTTCCCGAGCCCCTGGAAGCATGAAAATCACTTTAAACATGCAAATTTTAGCTCTAACACTGATGATCCACCTACAAATGTGAACTGACGTTCAAAAATAAAACATTTGAAAACGGACCATTTTCCACATTTCTGAAGCATGACGTAATGGGGGGGTGTTATCTCTTTTGTCGAAAATCAGCCGTTTTTGCTCGAACATTAAATGCCTCCAAATGGTATTTAATTAACTTCCCGGGGTGAAGAAACCCTTTTTGAGAACTCAGAGTGAGTAAATTGGCCATTTTCATGCACTTTTAACCATTCCATAAATCTTGTGTTTTGGGCCCCTGGAAGCATGAAAATCACTTTAAACATGCTAATTTTAGCTCTAACACTGATGATCCACCTACAAATGTGAACTGACGTTCAAAAATAAAACATTTGAAAACGGACCATTTTCCACATTTCTGAAGCATGACGTAATTGGGGGGGGTGTTATCTCTTTTGTCGAAAATCAGCCGTTTTTGCTCGAACATTAAATGCCTCCAAATGGTATTTAATTAACTTCCTGAGCCCCTGGAAGCATGAAAATCACTTTAAACATGCTAATTTTAGCTCTAACACTGATGATCCACCTACAAATGTGAACTGACGTTCAAAAATAAAACATTTGAAAACGGACCATTTTCCACATTTCTGAAGCATGACGTAATGGGGGGGTGTTATCTCTTTTGTCGAAAATCAGCCGTTTTTGCTCTAACATTAAATGCCTCCAAATGGTATTTAATTAACTTCCCGGGGTGAAGAAACCCTTTTTGAGAACTCAGAGTGAGTAAATTGGCCATTTTCATGCACTTTTAACCATTCCATAAATCTTGTGTTTTGGGCCCCTGGAAGCATGAAAATCACTTTAAACATGCTAATTTTAGCTCTAACACTGATGATCCACCTACAAATGTGAACTGACGTTCAAAAATAAAACATTTGAAAACGGACCATTTTCCACATTTCTGAAGCATGACGTAATGGGGGGGTGTTATCTCTTTTGTCGAAAATCAGCCATTTTTGCTCGAACATTAAATGCCTCCAAATGGTATTTAATTAACTTCCCGAGCCCCTGGAAGCATGAAAATCACTTTAAACATGCTAATTTAGCTCTAACACTGATGATCCACCTACAAATGTGAACTGACGTTCAAAAATAAAACATTTGAAAACGGACCATTTTCCACATTTCTGAAGCATGACGTAATGGGGGGGTGTTATCTCTTTTGTCGAAAATCAGCCGTTTTTGCTCTAACATTAAATGCCTCCAAATGGTATTTAATTAACTTCCCGGGGTGAAGAAACCCTTTTTGAGAACTCAGAGTGAGTAAATTGGCCATTTTCATTCACTTTTAACCATTCCATAAATCTTGTGTTTTGGGCCCCAGGAAGCATGAAAATCACTTTAAACATGCTAATTTTAGCTCTAACACTGATGATCCACCTACAAATGTGAACTGACGTTCAAAAATAAAACATTTGAAAACGGACCTTTTTCCACATTTCTGAAGCATGACGTAATGGGGGGTGTTATCTCTTTTGTCGAAAATCAGCCGTTTTTGCTCTAACATTAAATGCCTCCAAATGGTATTTAATTAACTTCCCGGGGTGAAGAAACCCTTTTTGAGAACTCAGAGTGAGTAAATTGGCCATTTTCATGCACTTTTAACCATTCCATAAATCTTGTGTTTTGGGCCCCTGGAAGCATGAAAATCACTTTACACATGCTAATTTTAGCTCTAACACTGATGATCCACCTACAAATGTGAACTGACGTTCAAAAATAAAACATTTGAAAACGGACCATTTTCCACATTTCTGAAGCATGACGTAATGGGGGGGTGTTATCTCTTTTGTCGAAAATCAGCCGTTTTTGCTCTAACATTAAATGCCTCCAAATGGTATTTAATTAACTTCCCGAGCCCCTGGAAGCATGAAAATCACTTTAAACATGCTAATTTTAGCTCTAACACTGATGATCCACCTACAAATGTGAACTGACGTTCAAAAATAAAACATTTGAAAACGGACCATTTTCCACATTTCTGAAGCATGACGTAATGGGGGGTGTTATCTCTTTTGTCGAAAATCAGCCGTTTTTGCTCTAACATTAAATGCCTCCAAATGGTATTTAATTAACTTCCCGAGCCCCTGGAAGCATGAAAATCACTTTAAACATGCTAATTTTAGCTCTAACACTGATGATCCACCTACAAATGTGAACTGACGTTCAAAAATAAAACATTTGAAAACAGACCATTTTCCACATTTCTGAAGCATGACGTAATGGGGGGGTGTTATCTCTTTTGTCGAAAATCAGCTGTTTTTGCTCGAACATTAAATGCCTCCAAATGGTATTTAATTAACTTCCCGAGCCCCTGGAAGCATGAAAATCACTTTAAACATGCTAATTTTAGCTCTAACACTGATGATCCACCTACAAATGTGAACTGACGTTCAAAAATAAAACATTTGAAAACGGACCATTTTCCACATTTCTGAAGCATGACGTAATGGGGGGGTGTTATCTCTTTTGTGGAAAATCAGCCGTTTTTGCTCTAACATTAAATGCCTCCAAATGGTATTTAATTAACTTCCCGAGCCCCTGGAAGCATGAAAATCACTTTAAACATGCTAATTTTAGCTCTAACACTGATGATCCACCTACAAATGTGAACTGACGTTCAAAAATAAAACATTTGAAAACGGACCATTTTCCACATTTCTGAAGCATGACGTAATGGGGGGGTGTTATCTCTTTTGTCGAAAATCAGCCGTTTTTGCTCTAACATTAAATGCCTCCAAATGGTATTTAATTAACTTCCCGGGGTGAAGAAACCCTTTTTGAGAACTCAGAGTGAGTAAATTGGCCATTTTCATGCACTTTTAACCATTCCATAAATCTTGTGTTTTGGCCCCTGGAAGCATGAAAATCACTTTAAACATGCTAATTTTAGCTCTAACACTGATGATCCACCTACAAATGTGAACTGACGTTCAAAAATAAAACATTTGAAAACGGACCATTTTCCACATTTCTGAAGCATGACGTAATGGGGGGGTGTTATCTCTTTTGTCGAAAATCAGCCGTTTTTGCTCTAACATTAAATGCCTCCAAATGGTATTTAATTAACTTCCCGAGCCCCTGGAAGCATGAAAATCACTTTAAACATGCTAATTTTAGCTCTAACACTGATGATCCACCTACAAATGTGAACTGACGTTCAAAAATAAAACATTTGAAAACGGACCATTTTCCACATTTCTGAAGCATGACGTAATGGGGGGGTGTTATCTCTTTTGTCGAAAATCAGCCGTTTTTGCTCGAACATTAAATGCCTCCAAATGGTATTTAATTACCTTCCCGGGGTGAAGAAACCCTTTTTGAGATCTCAGAGTGAGTAAATTGGCCATTTTCATGCACTTTTAACCATTCCATAAATCTTGTGTTTTGGGCCCCTGGAAGCATGAAAATCACTTTAAACATGCTAATTTTAGCTCTAACACTGATGATCCACCTACAAATGTGAACTGACGTTCAAAAATAAAACATTTGAAAACGGACCATTTTCCACATTTCTGAAGCATGACGTAATGGGGGGGTGTTATCTCTTTTGTCGAAAATCAGCAGTTTTTGCTCTAACATTAAATGCCTCCAAATGGTATTTAATTAACTTCCCGAGCCCCTGGAAGCATGAAAATCACTTTAAACATGCTAATTTTAGCTCTAACACTGATGATCCACCTACAAATGTGAACTGACGTTCAAAAATAAAACATTTGAAAACGGACCATTTTCCACATTTCTGAAGCATGACGTAATGGGGGGGTGTTATCTCTTTTGTGGAAAATCAGCCGTTTTTGCTCTAACATTAAATGCCTCCAAATGGTATTTAATTAACTTCCCGAGCCCCTGGAAGCATGAAAATCACTTTAAACATGCTAATTTTAGCTCTAACACTGATGATCCACCTACAAATGTGAACTGACGTTCAAAAATAAAACATTTAAAAACTGACCATTTTCCACATTTCTGAAGCATGACGTAATGGGGGGGTGTTATCTCTTTTGTCGAAAATCAGCCGTTTTTGCTCTAACATTAAATGCCTCCAAATGGTATTTAATTAACTTCCCGGGGTGAAGAAACCCTTTTTGAGAACTCAGAGTGAGTAAATTGGCCATTTTCATGCACTTTTAACCATTCCATAAATCTTGTGTTTTGGGCCCCTGGAAGCATGAAAATCACTTTAAACATGCTAATTTTAGCTCTAACACTGATGATCCACCTACAAATGTGAACTGACGTTCAAAAATAAAACATTTGAAAACAGACCATTTTCCACATTTCTGAAGCATGACGTAATGGGGGGGTGTTATCTCTTTTGTCGAAAATCAGCTGTTTTTGCTCTAACATTAAATGCCTCCAAATGGTATTTAATTAACTTCCCGAGCCCCTGGAAGCATGAAAATCACTTTAAACATGCTAATTTTAGCTCTAACACTGATGATCCACCTACAAATGTGAACTGACGTTCAAAAATAAAACATTTGAAAACGGACCATTTTCCACATTTCTGAAGCATGACGTAATGGGGGGGTGTTATCTCTTTTGTGGAAAATCAGCCGTTTTTGCTCTAACATTAAATGCCTCCAAATGGTATTTAATTAACTTCCCGAGCCCCTGGAAGCATGAAAATCACTTTAAACATGCTAATTTTAGCTCTAACACTGATGATCCACCTACAAATGTGAACTGACGTTCAAAAATAAAACATTTGAAAACGGACCATTTTCCACATTTCTGAAGCATGACGTAATGGGGGGGTGTTATCTCTTTTGTCGAAAATCAGCCGTTTTTGCTCTAACATTAAATGCCTCCAAATGGTATTTAATTAACTTCCCGGGGTGAAGAAACCCTTTTTGAGAACTCAGAGTGAGTAAATTGGCCATTTTCATGCACTTTTAACCATTCCATAAATCTTGTGTTTTGGCCCCTGGAAGCATGAAAATCACTTTAAACATGCTAATTTTAGCTCTAACACTGATGATCCACCTACAAATGTGAACTGACGTTCAAAAATAAAACATTTGAAAACGGACCATTTTCCACATTTCTGAAGCATGACGTAATGGGGGGGTGTTATCTCTTTTGTCGAAAATCAGCCGTTTTTGCTCTAACATTAAATGCCTCCAAATGGTATTTAATTAACTTCCCGAGCCCCTGGAAGCATGAAAATCACTTTAAACATGCTAATTTTAGCTCTAACACTGATGATCCACCTACAAATGTGAACTGACGTTCAAAAATAAAACATTTGAAAACGGACCATTTTCCACATTTCTGAAGCATGACGTAATGGGGGGGTGTTATCTCTTTTGTCGAAAATCAGCCGTTTTTGCTCGAACATTAAATGCCTCCAAATGGTATTTAATTACCTTCCCGGGGTGAAGAAACCCTTTTTGAGATCTCAGAGTGAGTAAATTGGCCATTTTCATGCACTTTTAACCATTCCATAAATCTTGTGTTTTGGGCCCCTGGAAGCATGAAAATCACTTTAAACATGCTAATTTTAGCTCTAACACTGATGATCCACCTACAAATGTGAACTGACGTTCAAAAATAAAACATTTGAAAACGGACCATTTTCCACATTTCTGAAGCATGACGTAATGGGGGGGTGTTATCTCTTTTGTCGAAAATCAGCAGTTTTTGCTCTAACATTAAATGCCTCCAAATGGTATTTAATTAACTTCCCGAGCCCCTGGAAGCATGAAAATCACTTTAAACATGCTAATTTTAGCTCTAACACTGATGATCCACCTACAAATGTGAACTGACGTTCAAAAATAAAACATTTGAAAACGGACCATTTTCCACATTTCTGAAGCATGACGTAATGGGGGGGTGTTATCTCTTTTGTGGAAAATCAGCCGTTTTTGCTCTAACATTAAATGCCTCCAAATGGTATTTAATTAACTTCCCGAGCCCCTGGAAGCATGAAAATCACTTTAAACATGCTAATTTTAGCTCTAACACTGATGATCCACCTACAAATGTGAACTGACGTTCAAAAATAAAACATTTAAAAACTGACCATTTTCCACATTTCTGAAGCATGACGTAATGGGGGGGTGTTATCTCTTTTGTCGAAAATCAGCCGTTTTTGCTCTAACATTAAATGCCTCCAAATGGTATTTAATTAACTTCCCGGGGTGAAGAAACCCTTTTTGAGAACTCAGAGTGAGTAAATTGGCCATTTTCATGCACTTTTAACCATTCCATAAATCTTGTGTTTTGGGCCCCTGGAAGCATGAAAATCACTTTAAACATGCTAATTTTAGCTCTAACACTGATGATCCACCTACAAATGTGAACTGACGTTCAAAAATAAAACATTTGAAAACGGACCATTTTCCACATTTCTGAAGCATGACGTAATGGGGGGGTGTTATCTCTTTTGTCGAAAATCAGCCGTTTTTGCTCTAACATTAAATGCCTCCAAATGGTATTTAATTAACTTCCCGAGCCCCTGGAAGCATGAAAATCACTTTAAACATGCTAATTTTAGCTCTAACACTGATGATCCACCTACAAATGTGAACTGACGTTCAAAAATAAAACATTTGAAAACGGACCATTTTCCACATTTCTGAAGCATGACGTAATGGGGGGGTGTTATCTCTTTTGTCGAAAATCAGCCGTTTTTGCTCTCACATTAAATGCCTCCAAATGGTATTTAATTACCTTCCCGGGGTGAAGAAACCCTTTTTGAGATCTCAGAGTGAGTAAATTGGCCATTTTCATGCACTTTTAACCATTCCATAAATCTTGTGTTTTGGGCCCCTGGAAGCATGAAAATCACTTTAAACATGCTAATTTTAGCTCTAACACTGATGATCCACCTAAAAATGTGAACTGACGTTCAAAAATAAAACATTTGAAAACGGACCATTTTCCACATTTCTGAAGCATGACGTAATGGGGGGGGTGTTATCTCTTTTGTCGAAAATCAGCCGTTTTTGCTCTAACATTAAATGCCTCCAAATGGTATTTAATTAACTTCCCGAGCCCCTGGAAGCATGAAAATCACTTTAAACATGCTAATTTTAGCTCTAACACTGATGATCCACCTACAAATGTGAACTGACGTTCAAAAATAAAACATTTGAAAACGGACCATTTTCCACATTTCTGAAGCATGACGTAATGGGGGGGTGTTATCTCTTTTGTCGAAAATCAGCCGTTTTTGCTCGAACATTAAATGCCTCCAAATGGTATTTAATTAACTTCCCGAGCCCCTGGAAGCATGAAAATCACTTTAAACATGCTAATTTTAGCTCTAACACTGATGATCCACCTACAAATGTGAACTGACGTTCAAAAATAAAACATTTGAAAACGGACCATTTTCCACATTTCTGAAGCATGACGTAATGGGGGGGTGTTATCTCTTTTGTGGAAAATCAGCTGTTTTTGCTCTAACATTAAATGCCTCCAAATGGTATTTAATTAACTTCCCGAGCCCCTGGAAGCATGAAAATCACTTTAAACATGCTAATTTTAGCTCTAACACTGATGATCCACCTACAAATGTGAACTGACGTTCAAAAATAAAACATTTGAAAACGGACCATTTTCCACATTTCTGAAGCATGACGTAATGGGGGGGGGTGTTATCTCTTTTGTCGAAAATCAGCCGTTTTTGCTCGAACATTAAATGCCTCCAAATGGTATTTAATTAACTTCCCGAGCCCCTGGAAGCATGAAAATCACTTTAAACATGCTAATTTTAGCTCTAACACTGATGATCCACCTACAAATGTGAACTGACGTTCAAAAATAAAACATTTGAAAACGGACCATTTTCCACATTTCTGAAGCATGACGTAATGGGGGGGTGTTATCTCTTTTGTCGAAAATCAGCCGTTTTTGCTCTAACATTAAATGCCTCCAAATGGTATTTAATTAACTTCCCGGGGTGAAGAAACCCTTTTTGAGAACTCAGAGTGAGTAAATTGGCCATTTTCATGCACTTTTAACCATTCCATAAATCTTGTGTTTTGGGCCCCTGGAAGCATGAAAATCACTTTAAACATGCTAATTTTAGCTCTAACACTGATGATCCACCTACAAATGTGAACTGACGTTCAAAAATAAAACATTTGAAAACGGACCATTTTCCACATTTCTGAAGCATGACGTAATGGGGGGGGTGTTATCTCTTTTGCCGAAAATCAGCCGTTTTTGCTCGAACATTAAATGCCTCCAAATGGTATTTAATTAACTTCCCGAGCCCCTGGAAGCATGAAAATCACTTTAAACATGCAAATTTTAGCTCTAACACTGATGATCCACCTACAAATGTGAACTGACGTTCAAAAATAAAACATTTGAAAACGGACCATTTTCCACATTTCTGAAGCATGACGTAATGGGGGGGTGTTAGCTCTTTTGTGGAAAATCAGCTGTTTTTGCTCTAACATTAAATGCCTCCAAATGGTATTTAATTAACTTCCCGAGCCCCTGGAAGCATGAAAATCACTTTAAACATGCTAATTTTAGCTCTAACACTGATGATCCACCTACAAATGTGAACTGACGTTCAAAAATAAAACATTTGAAAACGGACCATTTTCCACATTTCTGAAGCATGACGTAATGGGGGGGTGTTATCTCTTTTGTCGAAAATCAGCCGTTTTTGTTCGAACATCAAATGCCTCCAAATGGTATTTAATTAACTTCCCGGGGTGAAGAAACCCTTTTTGAGAACTCAGAGTGAGTAAATTGGCCATTTTCATGCACTTTTAACCATTCCATAAATCTTGTGTTTTGGGCCCCTGGAAGCATGAAAATCACTTTAAACATGCTAATTTTAGCTCTAACACTGATGATCCACCTACAAATGTGAACTGACGTTCAAAAATAAAACATTTGAAAACGGACCATTTTCCACATTTCTGAAGCATGACGTAATGGGGGGGGGTGTTATCTCTTCTGTCGAAAATCAGCCGTTTTTGCTCGAACATTAAATGCCTCCAAATGGTATTTAATTAACTTCCCGAGCCCCTGGAAGCATGAAAATCACTTTAAACATGCTAATTTTAGCTCTAACACTGATGATCCACCTACAAATGTGAACTGACGTTCAAAAATAAAACATTTGAAAACGGACCATTTTCCACATTTCTGAAGCATGACGTAATGGGGGGGTGTTATCTCTTTTGTCGAAAATCAGCCGTTTTTGCTCTAACATTAAATGCCTCCAAATGGTATTTAATTAACTTCCCGGGGTGAAGAAACCCTTTTTGAGATCTCAGAGTGAGTAAATTGGCCATTTTCATGCACTTTTAACCATTCCATAAATCTTGTGTTTTGGGCCCCTGGAAGCATGAAAATCACTTTAAACATGCTAATTTTAGTTCTAACACTGATGATCCACCTACAAATGTGAACTGACGTTCAAAAATAAAACATTTGAAAACGGACCATTTTCCACATTTCTGAAGCATGACGTAATGGGGGGGTGTTATCTCTTTTGTCGAAAATCAGCCGTTTTTGCTCGAACATTAAATGCCTCCAAATGGTATTTAATTAACTTCCCGAGCCCCTGGAAGCATGAAAATCACTTTAAACATGCTAATTTTAGCTCTAACACTGATGATCCACCTACAAATGTGAACTGACGTTCAAAAATAAAACATTTGAAAACGGACCATTTTCCACATTTCTGAAGCATGACGTAATGGGGGGGTGTTATCTCTTTTGTGGAAAATCAGCTGTTTTTGCTCTAACATTAAATGCCTCCAAATGGTATTTAATTAACTTCCCGAGCCCCTGGAAGCATGAAAATCACTTTAAACATGCAAATTTTAGCTCTAACACTGATGATCCACCTACAAATGTGAACTGACGTTCAAAAATAAAACATTTGAAAACGGACCATTTTCCACATTTCTGAAGCATGACGTAATGGGGGGGTGTTATCTCTTTTGTCGAAAATCAGCCGTTTTTGCTCGAACATTAAATGCCTCCAAATGGTATTTAATTAACTTCCCGGGGTGAAGAAACCCTTTTTGAGAACTCAGAGTGAGTAAATTGGCCATTTTCATGCACTTTTAACCATTCCATAAATCTTGTGTTTTGGGCCCCTGGAAGCATGAAAATCACTTTAAACATGCTAATTTTAGCTCTAACACTGATGATCCACCTACAAATGTGAACTGACGTTCAAAAATAAAACATTTGAAAACGGACCATTTTCCACATTTCTGAAGCATGACGTAATTGGGGGGGGTGTTATCTCTTTTGTCGAAAATCAGCCGTTTTTGCTCAAACATTAAATGCCTCCAAATGGTATTTAATTAACTTCCTGAGCCCCTGGAAGCATGAAAATCACTTTAAACATGCTAATTTTAGCTCTAACACTGATGATCCACCTACAAATGTGAACTGACGTTCAAAAATAAAACATTTGAAAACGGACCATTTTCCACATTTCTGAAGCATGACGTAATGGGGGGGTGTTATCTCTTTTGTCGAAAATCAGCCGTTTTTGCTCTAACATTAAATGCCTCCAAATGGTATTTAATTAACTTCCCGGGGTGAAGAAACCCTTTTTGAGAACTCAGAGTGAGTAAATTGGCCATTTTCATGCACTTTTAACCATTCCATAAATCTTGTGTTTTGGGCCCCTGGAAGCATGAAAATCACTTTAAACATGCTAATTTTAGCTCTAACACTGATGATCCACCTACAAATGTGAACTGACGTTCAAAAATAAAACATTTGAAAACGGACCATTTTCCACATTTCTGAAGCATGACGTAATGGGGGGGTGTTATCTCTTTTGTCGAAAATCAGCCATTTTTGCTCGAACATTAAATGCCTCCAAATGGTATTTAATTAACTTCCCGAGCCCCTGGAAGCATGAAAATCACTTTAAACATGCTAATTTAGCTCTAACACTGATGATCCACCTACAAATGTGAACTGACGTTCAAAAATAAAACATTTGAAAACGGACCATTTTCCACATTTCTGAAGCATGACGTAATGGGGGGGTGTTATCTCTTTTGTCGAAAATCAGCCGTTTTTGCTCTAACATTAAATGCCTCCAAATGGTATTTAATTAACTTCCCGGGGTGAAGAAACCCTTTTTGAGAACTCAGAGTGAGTAAATTGGCCATTTTCATTCACTTTTAACCATTCCATAAATCTTGTGTTTTGGGCCCCAGGAAGCATGAAAATCACTTTAAACATGCTAATTTTAGCTCTAACACTGATGATCCACCTACAAATGTGAACTGACGTTCAAAAATAAAACATTTGAAAACGGACCTTTTTCCACATTTCTGAAGCATGACGTAATGGGGGGTGTTATCTCTTTTGTCGAAAATCAGCCGTTTTTGCTCTAACATTAAATGCCTCCAAATGGTATTTAATTAACTTCCCGGGGTGAAGAAACCCTTTTTGAGAACTCAGAGTGAGTAAATTGGCCATTTTCATGCACTTTTAACCATTCCATAAATCTTGTGTTTTGGGCCCCTGGAAGCATGAAAATCACTTTACACATGCTAATTTTAGCTCTAACACTGATGATCCACCTACAAATGTGAACTGACGTTCAAAAATAAAACATTTGAAAACGGACCATTTTCCACATTTCTGAAGCATGACGTAATGGGGGGGTGTTATCTCTTTTGTCGAAAATCAGCCGTTTTTGCTCTAACATTAAATGCCTCCAAATGGTATTTAATTAACTTCCCGAGCCCCTGGAAGCATGAAAATCACTTTAAACATGCTAATTTTAGCTCTAACACTGATGATCCACCTACAAATGTGAACTGACGTTCAAAAATAAAACATTTGAAAACGGACCATTTTCCACATTTCTGAAGCATGACGTAATGGGGGGTGTTATCTCTTTTGTCGAAAATCAGCCGTTTTTGCTCTAACATTAAATGCCTCCAAATGGTATTTAATTAACTTCCCGAGCCCCTGGAAGCATGAAAATCACTTTAAACATGCTAATTTTAGCTCTAACACTGATGATCCACCTACAAATGTGAACTGACGTTCAAAAATAAAACATTTGAAAACAGACCATTTTCCACATTTCTGAAGCATGACGTAATGGGGGGGTGTTATCTCTTTTGTCGAAAATCAGCTGTTTTTGCTCGAACATTAAATGCCTCCAAATGGTATTTAATTAACTTCCCGAGCCCCTGGAAGCATGAAAATCACTTTAAACATGCTAATTTTAGCTCTAACACTGATGATCCACCTACAAATGTGAACTGACGTTCAAAAATAAAACATTTGAAAACGGACCATTTTCCACATTTCTGAAGCATGACGTAATGGGGGGGTGTTATCTCTTTTGTGGAAAATCAGCCGTTTTTGCTCTAACATTAAATGCCTCCAAATGGTATTTAATTAACTTCCCGAGCCCCTGGAAGCATGAAAATCACTTTAAACATGCTAATTTTAGCTCTAACACTGATGATCCACCTACAAATGTGAACTGACGTTCAAAAATAAAACATTTGAAAACGGACCATTTTCCACATTTCTGAAGCATGACGTAATGGGGGGGTGTTATCTCTTTTGTCGAAAATCAGCCGTTTTTGCTCTAACATTAAATGCCTCCAAATGGTATTTAATTAACTTCCCGGGGTGAAGAAACCCTTTTTGAGAACTCAGAGTGAGTAAATTGGCCATTTTCATGCACTTTTAACCATTCCATAAATCTTGTGTTTTGGCCCCTGGAAGCATGAAAATCACTTTAAACATGCTAATTTTAGCTCTAACACTGATGATCCACCTACAAATGTGAACTGACGTTCAAAAATAAAACATTTGAAAACGGACCATTTTCCACATTTCTGAAGCATGACGTAATGGGGGGGTGTTATCTCTTTTGTCGAAAATCAGCCGTTTTTGCTCTAACATTAAATGCCTCCAAATGGTATTTAATTAACTTCCCGAGCCCCTGGAAGCATGAAAATCACTTTAAACATGCTAATTTTAGCTCTAACACTGATGATCCACCTACAAATGTGAACTGACGTTCAAAAATAAAACATTTGAAAACGGACCATTTTCCACATTTCTGAAGCATGACGTAATGGGGGGGTGTTATCTCTTTTGTCGAAAATCAGCCGTTTTTGCTCGAACATTAAATGCCTCCAAATGGTATTTAATTACCTTCCCGGGGTGAAGAAACCCTTTTTGAGATCTCAGAGTGAGTAAATTGGCCATTTTCATGCACTTTTAACCATTCCATAAATCTTGTGTTTTGGGCCCCTGGAAGCATGAAAATCACTTTAAACATGCTAATTTTAGCTCTAACACTGATGATCCACCTACAAATGTGAACTGACGTTCAAAAATAAAACATTTGAAAACGGACCATTTTCCACATTTCTGAAGCATGACGTAATGGGGGGGTGTTATCTCTTTTGTCGAAAATCAGCAGTTTTTGCTCTAACATTAAATGCCTCCAAATGGTATTTAATTAACTTCCCGAGCCCCTGGAAGCATGAAAATCACTTTAAACATGCTAATTTTAGCTCTAACACTGATGATCCACCTACAAATGTGAACTGACGTTCAAAAATAAAACATTTGAAAACGGACCATTTTCCACATTTCTGAAGCATGACGTAATGGGGGGGTGTTATCTCTTTTGTGGAAAATCAGCCGTTTTTGCTCTAACATTAAATGCCTCCAAATGGTATTTAATTAACTTCCCGAGCCCCTGGAAGCATGAAAATCACTTTAAACATGCTAATTTTAGCTCTAACACTGATGATCCACCTACAAATGTGAACTGACGTTCAAAAATAAAACATTTAAAAACTGACCATTTTCCACATTTCTGAAGCATGACGTAATGGGGGGGTGTTATCTCTTTTGTCGAAAATCAGCCGTTTTTGCTCTAACATTAAATGCCTCCAAATGGTATTTAATTAACTTCCCGGGGTGAAGAAACCCTTTTTGAGAACTCAGAGTGAGTAAATTGGCCATTTTCATGCACTTTTAACCATTCCATAAATCTTGTGTTTTGGGCCCCTGGAAGCATGAAAATCACTTTAAACATGCTAATTTTAGCTCTAACACTGATGATCCACCTACAAATGTGAACTGACGTTCAAAAATAAAACATTTGAAAACGGACCATTTTCCACATTTCTGAAGCATGACGTAATGGGGGGGTGTTATCTCTTTTGTCGAAAATCAGCCGTTTTTGCTCTAACATTAAATGCCTCCAAATGGTATTTAATTAACTTCCCGAGCCCCTGGAAGCATGAAAATCACTTTAAACATGCTAATTTTAGCTCTAACACTGATGATCCACCTACAAATGTGAACTGACGTTCAAAAATAAAACATTTGAAAACGGACCATTTTCCACATTTCTGAAGCATGACGTAATGGGGGGGTGTTATCTCTTTTGTCGAAAATCAGCCGTTTTTGCTCTCACATTAAATGCCTCCAAATGGTATTTAATTACCTTCCCGGGGTGAAGAAACCCTTTTTGAGATCTCAGAGTGAGTAAATTGGCCATTTTCATGCACTTTTAACCATTCCATAAATCTTGTGTTTTGGGCCCCTGGAAGCATGAAAATCACTTTAAACATGCTAATTTTAGCTCTAACACTGATGATCCACCTACAAATGTGAACTGACGTTCAAAAATAAAACATTTGAAAACGGACCATTTTCCACATTTCTGAAGCATGACGTAATGGGGGGGGTGTTATCTCTTTTGTCGAAAATCAGCCGTTTTTGCTCTAACATTAAATGCCTCCAAATGGTATTTAATTAACTTCCCGAGCCCCTGGAAGCATGAAAATCACTTTAAACATGCTAATTTTAGCTCTAACACTGATGATCCACCTACAAATGTGAACTGACGTTCAAAAATAAAACATTTGAAAACGGACCATTTTCCACATTTCTGAAGCATGACGTAATGGGGGGGTGTTATCTCTTTTGTCGAAAATCAGCCGTTTTTGCTCGAACATTAAATGCCTCCAAATGGTATTTAATTAACTTCCCGAGCCCCTGGAAGCATGAAAATCACTTTAAACATGCTAATTTTAGCTCTAACACTGATGATCCACCTACAAATGTGAACTGACGTTCAAAAATAAAACATTTGAAAACGGACCATTTTCCACATTTCTGAAGCATGACGTAATGGGGGGGTGTTATCTCTTTTGTGGAAAATCAGCTGTTTTTGCTCTAACATTAAATGCCTCCAAATGGTATTTAATTAACTTCCCGAGCCCCTGGAAGCATGAAAATCACTTTAAACATGCTAATTTTAGCTCTAACACTGATGATCCACCTACAAATGTGAACTGACGTTCAAAAATAAAACATTTGAAAACGGACCATTTTCCACATTTCTGAAGCATGACGTAATGGGGGGGGGTGTTATCTCTTTTGTCGAAAATCAGCCGTTTTTGCTCGAACATTAAATGCCTCCAAATGGTATTTAATTAACTTCCCGAGCCCCTGGAAGCATGAAAATCACTTTAAACATGCTAATTTTAGCTCTAACACTGATGATCCACCTACAAATGTGAACTGACGTTCAAAAATAAAACATTTGAAAACGGACCATTTTCCACATTTCTGAAGCATGACGTAATGGGGGGGTGTTATCTCTTTTGTCGAAAATCAGCCGTTTTTGCTCTAACATTAAATGCCTCCAAATGGTATTTAATTAACTTCCCGGGGTGAAGAAACCCTTTTTGAGAACTCAGAGTGAGTAAATTGGCCATTTTCATGCACTTTTAACCATTCCATAAATCTTGTGTTTTGGGCCCCTGGAAGCATGAAAATCACTTTAAACATGCTAATTTTAGCTCTAACACTGATGATCCACCTACAAATGTGAACTGACGTTCAAAAATAAAACATTTGAAAACGGACCATTTTCCACATTTCTGAAGCATGACGTAATGGGGGGGGGTGTTATCTCTTCTGTCGAAAATCAGCCGTTTTTGCTCGAACATTAAATGCCTCCAAATGGTATTTAATTAACTTCCCGAGCCCCTGGAAGCATGAAAATCACTTTAAACATGCTAATTTTAGCTCTAACACTGATGATCCACCTACAAATGTGAACTGACGTTCAAAAATAAAACATTTGAAAACGGACCATTTTCCACATTTCTGAAGCATGACGTAATGGGGGGGTGTTATCTCTTTTGTCGAAAATCAGCCGTTTTTGCTCTAACATTAAATGCCTCCAAATGGTATTTAATTAACTTCCCGGGGTGAAGAAACTCTTTTTGAGAACTCAGAGTGAGTAAATTGGCCATTTTCATGCACTTTTAACCATTCCATAAATCTTGTGTTTTGGGCCCCTGGAAGCATGAAAATCACTTTAAACATGCTAATTTTAGCTCTAACACTGATGATCCACCTACAAATGTGAACTGACGTTCAAAAATAAAACATTTGAAAACGGACCATTTTCCACATTTCTGAAGCATGACGTAATGGGGGGGGTGTTATCTCTTTTGCCGAAAATCAGCCGTTTTTGCTCGAACATTAAATGCCTCCAAATGGTATTTAATTAACTTCCCGAGCCCCTGGAAGCATGAAAATCACTTTAAACATGCTAATTTTAGCTCTAAAACTGATGATCCACCTACAAATGTGAACTGACGTTCAAAAATAAAACATTTGAAAACGGACCATTTTCCACATTTCTGAAGCATGACGTAATGGGGGGGTGTTATCTCTTTTGTGGAAAATCAGCCGTTTTTGCTCGAACATTAAATGCCTCCAAATGGTATTTATTTCACTTCCCGAGCCCCTGGAAGCATGAAAATCACTTTAAACATGCTAATTTTAGCTCTAACACTGATGATCCACCTACAAATGTGAACTGACGTTCAAAAATAAAACATTTGAAAACGGACCATTTTCCACATTTCTGAAGCATGACGTAATGGGGGGGTGTTATCTCTTTTGTCGAAAATCAGCCGTTTTTGCTCGAACATTAAATGCCTCCAAATGGTATTTAATTAACTTCCCGGGGTGAAGAAACCCTTTTTGAGAACTCAGAGTGAGTAAATTGGCCATTTTCATGCACTTTTAACCATTCCATAAATCTTGTGTTTTGGGCCCCTGGAAGCATGAAAATCACTTTAAACATGCTAATTTTAGCTCTAACACTGATGATCCACCTACAAATGTGAACTGACGTTCAAAAATAAAACATTTGAAAACGGACCATTTTCCACATTTCTGAAGCATGACGTAATGGGGGGGTGTTATCTCTTTTGTCGAAAATCAGCCGTTTTTGCTCTAACATTAAATGCCTCCAAATGGTATTTAATTAACTTCCCGAGCCCCTGGAAGCATGAAAATCACTTTAAACATGCTAATTTTAGCTCTAACACTGATGATCCACCTACAAATGTGAACTGACGTTCAAAAATAAAACATTTGAAAACGGACCATTTTCCACATTTCTGAAGCATGACGTAATGGGGGGGTGTTATCTCTTTTGTCGAAAATCAGCCGTTTTTGCTCGAACATTAAATGCCTCCAAATGGTATTTAATTAACTTCCCGAGCCCCTGGAAGCATGAAAATCACTTTAAACATGCTAATTTTAGCTCTAACACTGATGATCCACCTACAAATGTGAACTGACGTTCAAAAATAAAACATTTGAAAACGGACCATTTTCCACATTTCTGAAGCATGACGTAATGGGGGAGTGTTATCTCTTTTGTCGAAAATCAGCCGTTTTTGCTCGAACATTAAATGCCTCCAAATGGTATTTAATTAACTTCCCGAGCCCCTGGAAGCATGAAAATCACTTTAAACATGCTAATTTTAGCTCTAACACTGATGATCCACCTACAAATGTGAACTGACGTTCAAAAATAAAACATTTGAAAACGGACCATTTTCCACATTTCTGAAGCATGACGTAATGGGGGGGTGTTATCTCTTTTGTGGAAAATCAGCTGTTTTTGCTCTAACATTAAATGCCTCCAAATGGTATTTAATTAACTTCCCGAGCCCCTGGAAGCATGAAAATCACTTTAAACATGCTAATTTTAGCTCTAACACTGATGATCCACCTACAAATGTGAACTGACGTTCAAAAATAAAACATTTGAAAACGGACCATTTTCCACATTTCTGAAGCATGACGTAATGGGGGGGTGTTATCTCTTTTGTCGAAAATCAGCTGTTTTTGCTCGAACATTAAATGCCTCCAAATGGTATTTAATTAACTTCCCGGGGTGAAGAAACCCTTTTTGAGAACTCAGAGTGAGTAAATTGGCCATTTTCATGCACTTTTAACCATTCCATAAATCTTGTGTTTTGGGCCCCTGGAAGCATGAAAATCACTTTAAACATGCTAATTTTAGCTCTAACACTGATGATCCACCTACAAATGTGAACTGACGTTCAAAAATAAAACATTTGAAAACGGACCATTTTCCACATTTCTGAAGCATGACGTAATGGGGGGGGGGTGTTATCTCTTTTGTCGAAAATCAGCCGTTTTTGCTCGAACATTAAATGCCTCCAAATGGTATTTAATTAACTTCCCGAGCCCCTGGAAGCATGAAAATCACTTTAAACATGCTAATTTTAGCTCTAACACTGATGATCCACCTACAAATGTGAACTGACGTTCAAAAATAAAACATTTGAAAACGGACCATTTTCCACATTTCTGAAGCATGACGTAATGGGGGGGTGTTATCTCTTTTGTCGAAAATCAGCCGTTTTTGCTCTAACATTAAATGCCTCCAAATGGTATTTAATTAACTTCCCGGGGTGAAGAAACCCTTTTTGAGAACTCAGAGTGAGTAAATTGGCCATTTTCATGCACTTTTAACCATTCCATAAATCTTGTGTTTTGGGCCCCTGGAAGCATGAAAATCACTTTAAACATGCTAATTTTAGCTCTAACACTGATGATCCACCTACAAATGTGAACTGACGTTCAAAAATAAAACATTTGAAAACGGACCATTTTCCACATTTCTGAAGCATGACGTAATGGGGGGGGGGTGTTATCTCTTTTGTCGAAAATCAGCCGTTTTTGCTCGAACATTAAATGCCTCCAAATGGTATTTAATTAACTTCCCGAGCCCCTGGAAGCATGAAAATCACTTTAAACATGCTAATTTTAGCTCTAACACTGATGATCCACCTACAAATGTGAACTGACGTTCAAAAATAAAACATTTGAAAACGGACCATTTTCCACATTTCTGAAGCATGACGTAATGGGGGGGTGTTATCTCTTTTGCCGAAAATCAGCCGTTTTTGCTCGAACATTAAATGCCTCCAAATGGTATTTAATTAACTTCCCGAGCCCCTGGAAGCATGAAAATCACTTTAAACATGCAAATTTTAGCTCTAACACTGATGATCCAGCTACAAATGTGAACTGACGTTCAAAAATAAAACATTTGAAAACGGACCATTTTCCACATTTCTGAAGCATGACGTAATGGGGGGGTGTTATCTCTTTTGTCGAAAATCAGCCGTTTTTGCTCGAACATTAAATGCCTCCAAATGGTATTTAATTAACTTCCCGAGCCCCTGGAAGCATGAAAATCACTTTAAACATGCTAATTTTAGCTCTAACACTGATGATCCACCTACAAATGTGAACTGACGTTCAAAAATAAAACATTTGAAAACGGACCATTTTCCACATTTCTGAAGCATGACGTAATGGGGGGGTGTTATCTCTTTTGTGGAAAATCAGCTGTTTTTGCTCTAACATTAAATGCCTCCAAATGGTATTTAATTAACTTACCGAGCCCCTGGAAGCATGAAAATCACTTTAAACATGCTAATTTTAGCTCTAACACTGATGATCCACCTACAAATGTGAACTGACGTTCAAAAATAAAACATTTGAAAACGGACCATTTTCCACATTTCTGAAGCATGACGTAATGGGGGGGTGTTATCTCTTTTGTCGAAAATCAGCCGTTTTTGCTCGAACATTAAATGCCTCCAAATGGTATTTAATTAACTTCCCGGGGTGAAGAAACCCTTTTTGAGAACTCAGAGTGAGTAAATTGGCCATTTTCATGCACTTTTAACCATTCCATAAATCTTGTGTTTTGGGCCCCTGGAAGCATGAAAATCACTTTAAACATGCTAATTTTAGCTCTAACACTGATGATCCACCTACAAATGTGAACTGACGTTCAAAAATAAAACATTTGAAAACGGACCATTTTCCACATTTCTGAAGCATGACGTAATTGGGGGGGGTGTTATCTCTTTTGTCGAAAATCAGCCGTTTTTGCTCGAACATTAAATGCCTCCAAATGGTATTTAATTAACTTCCTGAGCCCCTGGAAGCATGAAAATCACTTTAAACATGCTAATTTTAGCTCTAACACTGATGATCCACCTACAAATGTGAACTGACGTTCAAAAATAAAACATTTGAAAACGGACCATTTTCCACATTTCTGAAGCATGACGTAATGGGGGGGTGTTATCTCTTTTGTCGAAAATCAGCCGTTTTTGCTCTAACATTAAATGCCTCCAAATGGTATTTAATTAACTTCCCGGGGTGAAGAAACCCTTTTTGAGAACTCAGAGTGAGTAAATTGGCCATTTTCATGCACTTTTAACCATTCCATAAATCTTGTGTTTTGGGCCCCTGGAAGCATGAAAATCACTTTAAACATGCTAATTTTAGCTCTAACACTGATGATCCACCTACAAATGTGAACTGACGTTCAAAAATAAAACATTTGAAAACGGACCATTTTCCACATTTCTGAAGCATGACGTAATGGGGGGGGTGTTATCTCTTTTGCCGAAAATCAGCCGTTTTTGCTCGAACATTAAATGCCTCCAAATGGTATTTAATTAACTTCCCGAGCCCCTGGAAGCATGAAAATCACTTTAAACATGCTAATTTTAGCTCTAACACTGATGATCCACCTACAAATGTGAACTGACGTTCAAAAATAAAACATTTGAAAACGGACCATTTTCCACATTTCTGAAGCATGACGTAATGGGGGGGTGTTATCTCTTTTGTGGAAAATCAGCCGTTTTTGCTCGAACATTAAATGCCTCCAAATGGTATTTATTTCACTTCCCGAGCCCCTGGAAGCATGAAAATCACTTTAAACATGCTAATTTCAGCTCTAACACTGATGATCCACCTACAAATGTGAACTGACGTTCAAAAATAAAACATTTGAAAACGGACCATTTTCCACATTTCTGAAGCATGACGTAATGGGGGGGGGTGTTATCTCTTTTGTCGAAAATCAGCCGTTTTTGCTCGAACATTAAATGCCTCCAAATGGTATTTAATTAACTTCCCGGGGTGAAGAAACCCTTTTTGAGAACTCAGAGTGAGTAAATTGGCCATTTTCATGCACTTTTAACCATTCCATAAATCTTGTGTTTTGGGCCCCTGGAAGCATGAAAATCACTTTAAACATGCTAATTTTAGCTCTAACACTGATGATCCACCTACAAATGTGAACTGACGTTCAAAAATAAAACATTTGAAAACGGACCATTTTCCACATTTCTGAAGCATGACGTAATGGGGGGGTGTTATCTCTTTTGTCGAAAATCAGCCGTTTTTGCTCGAACATTAAATGCCTCCAAATGGTATTTAATTAACTTCCCGAGCCCCTGGAAGCATGAAAATCACTTTAAACATGCTAATTTTAGCTCTAACACTGATGATCCACATACAAATGTGAACTGACGTTCAAAAATAAAACATTTGAAAACGGACCATTTTCCACATTTCTGAAGCATGACGTAATGGGGGGGTGTTATCTCTTTTGTCGAAAATCAGCCGTTTTTGCTCTAACATTAAATGCCTCCAAATAGTATTTAATTAACTTCCCGGGGTGAAGAAACCCTTTTTGAGAACTCAGAGTGAGTAAATTGGCCATTTTCATGCACTTTTAACCATTCCATAAATCTTGTGTTTTGGGCCCCTGGAAGCATGAAAATCACTTTAAACATGCTAATTTTAGCTCTAACACTGATGATCCACCTACAAATGTGAACTGACGTTCAAAAATAAAACATTTGAAAACGGACCATTTTCCACATTTCTGAAGCATGACGTAATGGGGGGGTGTTATCTCTTTTGTCGAAAATCAGCCGTTTTTGCTCGAACATTAAATGCCTCCAAATGGTATTTAATTAACTTCCCGGGGTGAAGAAACCCTTTTTGAGAACTCAGAGTGAGTAAATTGGCCATTTTCATGCACTTTTAACCATTCCATAAATCTTGTGTTTTGGGTCCCTGGAAGCATGAAAATCACTTTAAACATGCTAATTTTAGCTCTAACACTGATGATCCACCTACAAATGTGAACTGACGTTCAAAAATAAAACATTTGAAAACGGACCATTTTCCACATTTCTGAAGCATGACGTAATGGGGGGGTGTTGTCTCTTTTGTCGAAAATCAGCCGTTTTTGCTCGAACATTAAATGCCTCCAAATGGTATTTAATTAACTTCCCGAGCCCCTGGAAGCATGAAAATCACTTTAAACATGCTAATTTTAGCTCTAACACTGATGATCCACCTACAAATGTGAACTGACGTTCAAAAATAAAACATTTGAAAACGGACCATTTTCCACATTTCTGAAGCATGACGTAATGGGGGGGTGTTATCTCTTTTGTGGAAAATCAGCCGTTTTTGCTCTAACATTAAATGCCTCCAAATGGTATTTAATTAACTTCCCGAGCCCCTGGAAGCATGAAAATCACTTTAAACATGCTAATTTTAGCTCTAACACTGATGATCCACCTACAAATGTGAACTGACGTTCAAAAATAAAACATTTGAAAACGGACCATTTTCCACATTTCTGAAGCATGACGTAATGGGGGGGTGTTATCTCTTTTGTCGAAAATCAGCCGTTTTTGCTCGAACATTAAATGCCTCCAAATGGTATTTAATTAACTTCCCGAGCCCCTGGAAGCATGAAAATCACTTTAAACATGCTAATTTTAGCTCTAACACTGATGATCCACCTACAAATGTGAACTGACGTTCAAAAATAAAACATTTGAAAACGGACCATTTTCCACATTTCTGAAGCATGACGTAATGGGGGGGTGTTATCTCTTTTGTGGAAAATCAGCCGTTTTTGCTCTAACATTAAATGCCTCCAAATGGTATTTATTTCACTTCCCGAGCCCCTGGAAGCATGAAAATCACTTTAAACATGCTAATTTCAGCTCTAACACTGATGATCCACCTACAAATGTGAACTGACGTTCAAAAATAAAACATTTGAAAACGGACCATTTTCCACATTTCTGAAGCATGACGTAATGGGGGGGGGGTGTTATCTCTTTTGTCGAAAATCAGCCGTTTTTGCTCGAACATTAAATGCCTCCAAATGGTATTTAATTAACTTCCCGGGGTGAAGAAACCCTTTTTGAGAACTCAGAGTGAGTAAATTGGCCATTTTCATGCACTTTTAACCATTCCATAAATCTTGTGTTTTGGGCCCCTGGAAGCATGAAAATCACTTTAAACATGCTAATTTTAGCTCTAACACTGATGATCCACCTACAAATGTGAACTGACGTTAAAAAATAAAACATTTGAAAACGGACCATTTTCCACATTTCTGAAGCATGACGTAATGGGGGGGTGTTATCTCTTTTGTCGAAAATCAGCCGTTTTTGCTCGAACATTAAATGCCTCCAAATGGTATTTAATTAACTTCCCGGGGTGAAGAAACCCTTTTTGAGAACTCAGAGTGAGTAAATTGGCCATTTTCATGCACTTTTAACCATTCCATAAATCTTGTGTTTTGGGCCCCTGGAAGCATGAAAATCACTTTAAACATGCTAATTTTAGCTCTAACACTGATGATCCACCTACAAATGTGAACTGACGTTCAAAAATAAAACATTTGAAAACGGACCATTTTCCACATTTCTGAAGCATGACGTAATGGGGGGGTGTTATCTCTTTTGTCGAAAATCAGCCGTTTTTGCTCGAACATTAAATGCCTCCAAATGGTATTTAATTAACTTCCCGAGCCCCTGGAAGCATGAAAATCACTTTAAACATGCTAATTTTAGCTCTAACACTGATGATCCACATACAAATGTGAACTGACGTTCAAAAATGAAACATTTGAAAACGGACCATTTTCCACATTTCTGAAGCATGACGTAATGGGGGGGTGTTATCTCTTTTGTGGAAAATCAGCCGTTTTTGCTCTAACATTAAATGCCTCCAAATGGTATTTAATTAACTTCCCGAGCCCCTGGAAGCATGAAAATCACTTTAAACATGCTAATTTTAGCTCTAACACTGATGATCCACCTACAAATGTGAACTGACGTTCAAAAATAAAACATTTGAAAACGGACCATTTTCCACATTTCTGAAGCATGACGTAATGGGGGGGTGTTATCTCTTTTGTCGAAAATCAGCCGTTTTTGCTCGAACATTAAATGCCTCCAAATGGTATTTATTTCACTTCCCGAGCCCCTGGAAGCATAAAAATCACTTTAAACATGCTAATTTTAGCTCTAACACTGATGATCCACCTACAAATGTGAACTGACGTTCAAAAATAAAACATTTGAAAACGGACCATTTTCCACATTTCTGAAGCATGACGTAATGGGGGGGTGTTATCTCTTTTGTCGAAAATCAGCCGTTTTTGCTCTAACATTAAATGCCTCCAAATGGTATTTAATTAACTTCCCGGGGTGAAGAACCCCTTTTTGAGAACTCAGAGTGAGTAAATTGGCCATTTTCATGCACTTTTAACCATTCCATAAATCTTGTGTTTTGGGCCCCTGGAAGCATGAAAATCACTTTAAACATGCTAATTTTAGCTCTAACACTGATGATCCACCTACAAATGTGAACTGACGTTCAAAAATAAAACATTTGAAAACGGACCATTTTCCACATTTCTGAAGCATGACGTAATGGGGGGGTGTTATCTCTTTTGTCGAAAATCAGCCGTTTTTGCTCGAACATTAAATGCCTCCAAATGGTATTTAATTAACTTCCCGAGCCCCTGGAAGCATGAAAATCACTTTAAACATGCTAATTTTTGCTCTAACACTGATGATCCACCTACAAATGTGAACTGACGTTCAAAAATAAAACATTTGAAAACGCACCATTTTCCACATTTCTGAAGCATGACGTAATGGGGGGGGTGTTATCTCTTTTGTCGAAAATCAGCCGTTTTTGCTCTAACATTAAATGCCTCCAAATGGTATTTAATTAACTTCCCGGGGTGAAGAAACCCTTTTTGAGAACTCAGAGTGAGTAAATTGGCCATTTTCATGCACTTTTAACCATTCCATAAATCTTGTGTTTTGGGACCCTGGAAGCATGAAAATCACTTTAAACATGCTAATTTTAGCTCTAACACTGATGATCCACCTACAAATGTGAACTGACGTTCAAAAATAAAACATTTGAAAACGGACCATTTTCCACATTTCTGAAGCATGACGTAATGGGGGGGTGTTATCTCTTTTGTCGAAAATCAGCCGTTTTTGCTCTAACATTAAATGCCTCCAAATGGTATTTAATTAACTTCCCGAGCCCCTGGAAGCATGAAAATCACTTTAAACATGCTAATTTTAGCTCTAACACTGATGATCCACCTACAAATGTGAACTGACGTTCAAAAATAAAACATTTGAAAACGGACCATTTTCCACATTTCTGAAGCATGACGTAATGGGGGGGTGTTATCTCTTTTGTCGAAAATCAGCCGTTTTTGCTCGAACATTAAATGCCTCCAAATGGTATTTAATTACCTTCCCGGGGTGAAGAAACCCTTTTTGAGATCTCAGAGTGAGTAAATTGGCCATTTTCATGCACTTTTAACCATTCCATAAATCTTGTGTTTTGGGCCCCTGGAAGCATGAAAATCACTTTAAACATGCTAATTTTAGCTCTAACACTGATGATCCACCTACAAATGTGAACTGACGTTCAAAAATAAAACATTTGAAAACGGACCATTTTCCACATTTCTGAAGCATGACGTAATGGGGGGGTGTTATCTCTTTTGTCGAAAATCAGCAGTTTTTGCTCTAACATTAAATGCCTCCAAATGGTATTTAATTAACTTCCCGAGCCCCTGGAAGCATGAAAATCACTTTAAACATGCTAATTTTAGCTCTAACACTGATGATCCACCTACAAATGTGAACTGACGTTCAAAAATAAAACATTTGAAAACGGACCATTTTCCACATTTCTGAAGCATGACGTAATGGGGGGGTGTTATCTCTTTTGTGGAAAATCAGCCGTTTTTGCTCTAACATTAAATGCCTCCAAATGGTATTTAATTAACTTCCCGAGCCCCTGGAAGCATGAAAATCACTTTAAACATGCTAATTTTAGCTCTAACACTGATGATCCACCTACAAATGTGAACTGACGTTCAAAAATAAAACATTTAAAAACTGACCATTTTCCACATTTCTGAAGCATGACGTAATGGGGGGGTGTTATCTCTTTTGTCGAAAATCAGCCGTTTTTGCTCTAACATTAAATGCCTCCAAATGGTATTTAATTAACTTCCCGGGGTGAAGAAACCCTTTTTGAGAACTCAGAGTGAGTAAATTGGCCATTTTCATGCACTTTTAACCATTCCATAAATCTTGTGTTTTGGGCCCCTGGAAGCATGAAAATCACTTTAAACATGCTAATTTTAGCTCTAACACTGATGATCCACCTACAAATGTGAACTGACGTTCAAAAATAAAACATTTGAAAACGGACCATTTTCCACATTTCTGAAGCATGACGTAATGGGGGGGTGTTATCTCTTTTGTCGAAAATCAGCCGTTTTTGCTCGAACATTAAATGCCTCCAAATGGTATTTAATTAACTTCCCGAGCCCCTGGAAGCATGAAAATCACTTTAAACATGCTAATTTTAGCTCTAACACTGATGATCCACCTACAAATGTGAACTGACGTTCAAAAATAAAACATTTGAAAACGGACCATTTTCCACATTTCTGAAGCATGACGTAATGGGGGGGTGTTATCTCTTTTGTGGAAAATCAGCCGTTTTTGCTCGAACATTAAATGCCTCCAAATGGTATTTATTTCACTTCCCGAGCCCCTGGAAGCATGAAAATCACTTTAAACATGCTAATTTTAGCTCTAACACTGATGATCCACCTACAAATGTGAACTGACGTTCAAAAATAAAACATTTGAAAACGGACCATTTTCCACATTTCTGAAGCATGACGAAATGGGGGGGTGTTATCTCTTTTGTCGAAAATCAGCTGTTTTTGCTCGAACATTAAATGCCTCCAAATGGTATTTAATTAACTTCCCGGGGTGAAGAAACCCTTTTTGAGAACTCAGAGTGAGTAAATTGGCCATTTTCATGCACTTTTAACCATTCCATAAATCTTGTGTTTTGGGCCCCTGGAAGCATGAAAATCACTTTAAACATGCTAATTTTAGCTCTAACACTGATGATCCACCTACAAATGTGAACTGACGTTCAAAAATAAAACATTTGAAAACGGACCATTTTCCACATTTCTGAAGCATGACGTAATGGGGGGGTGTTATCTCTTTTGTCGAAAATCAGCCGTTTTTGCTCGAACATTAAATGCCTCCAAATGGTATTTAATTAACTTCCCGGGGTGGAGAAACCCTTTTTGAGAACTCAGAGTGAGTAAATTGGCCATTTTCATGCACTTTTAACCATTCCATAAATCTTGTGTTTTGGGCCCCTGGAAGCATGAAAATCACTTTAAACATGCTAATTTTAGCTCTAACACTGATGATCCACCTACAAATGTGAACTAACGTTCAAAAATAAAACATTTGAAAACGGACCATTTTCCACATTTCTGAAGCATGACGTAATGGGGGGGTGTTATCTCTTTTGTGGAAAATCAGCCGTTTTTGCTCGAACATTAAATGCCTCCAAATGGTATTTATTTCACTTCCCGAGCCCCTGGAAGCATGAAAATCACTTTAAACATGCTAATTTTAGCTCTAACACTGATGATCCACCTACAAATGTGAACTGACGTTCAAAAATAAAACATTTGAAAACGGACCATTTTCCACATTTCTGAAGCATGACGAAATGGGGGGGTGTTATCTCTTTTGTCGAAAATCAGCCGTTTTTGCTCGAACATTAAATGCCTCCAAATGGTATTTAATTAACTTCCCGGGGTGAAGAAACCCTTTTTGAGAACTCAGAGTGAGTAAATTGGCCATTTTCATGCACTTTTAACCATTCCATAAATCTTGTGTTTTGGGCCCCTGGAAGCATGAAAATCACTTTAAACATGCTAATTTTAGCTCTAACACTGATGATCCACCTACAAATGTGAACTGACGTTCAAAAATAAAACATTTGAAAACGGACCATTTTCCACATTTCTGAAGCATGACGTAATGGAGGGGTGTTATCTCTTGTCGAAAATCAGCCGTTTTTGCTCGAACATTAAATGCCTCCAAATGGTATTTATTTCACTTCCCGAGCCCCTGGAAGCATGAAAATCACTTTAAACATGCTAATTTTAGCTCTAACACTGATGATCCACCTACAAATGTGAACTGACGTTCAAAAATAAAACATTTGAAAACGGACCATTTTCCACATTTCTGAAGCATGATGTAATGGGGGGGTGTTATCTCTTTTGTCGAAAATCAGCCGTTTTTGCTCGAACATTAAATGCCTCCAAATGGTATTTAATTAACTTCCCGAGCCCCTGGAAGCATGAAAATCACTTTAAACATGCTAATTTTAGCTCTAACACTGATGATCCACCTACAAATGTGAACTGACGTTCAAAAATAAAACATTTGAAAACGGACCATTTTCCACATTTCTGAAGCATGACGTAATGGGGGGGTGTTATCTCTTTTGTCGAAAATCAGCCGTTTTTGCTCGAACATTAAATGCCTCCAAATGGTATTTATTTCACTTCCCGAGCCCCTGGAAGCATGAAAATCACTTTAAACATGCTAATTTTAGCTCTAACACTGATGATCCACCTACAAATGTGAACTGACGTTCAAAAATAAAACATTTGAAAACGGACCATTTTCCACATTTCTGAAGCATGACGTAATGGGGGGTGTTATCTCTTTTGTTGAAAATCAGCCGTTTTTGCTCTAACATTAAATGCCTCCAAATGGTATTTAATTAACTTCCCGGGGTGAAGAAACCCTTTTTGAGAACTCAGAGTGAGTAAATTGGCCATTTTCATGCACTTTTAACCATTCCATAAATCTTGTGTTTTGGGCCCCTGGAAGCATGAAAATCACTTTAAACATGCTAATTTTAGCTCTAACACTGATGATCCACCTACAAATGTGAACTGACGTTCAAAAATAAAACATTTGAAAACGGACCATTTTCCACATTTCTGAAGCATGACGTAATGGGGGGGTGTTATCTCTTTTGTCGAAAATCAGCCATTTTTGCTCGAACATTAAATGCCTCCAAATGGTATTTAATTAACTTCCCGAGCCCCTGGAAGCATGAAAATCACTTTAAACATGCTAATTTTAGCTCTAACACTGATGATCCACCTACAAATGTGAACTGACGTTCAAAAATAAAACATTTGAAAACGGACAATTTTCCACATTTCTGAAGCATGACGTAATGGGGGGGTGTTATCTCTTTTGTCGAAAATCAGCCGTTTTTGCTCTAACATTAAATGCCTCCAAATGGTATTTAATTAACTTCCCGGGGTGAAGAAACCCTTTTTGAGAACTCAGAGTGAGTAAATTGGCCATTTTCATGCACTTTTAACCATTCCATAAATCTTGTGTTTTGGGCCCCTGGAAGCATGAAAATCACTTTAAACATGCTAATTTTAGCTCTAACACTGATGATCCACCTACAAATGTGAACTGACGTTCAAAAATAAAACATTTGAAAACGGAGCATTTTCCACATTTCTGAAGCATGACGTAATGGGGGGGTGTTATCTCTTTTGTCGAAAATCAGCCGTTTTTGCTCGAACATTAAATGCCTCCAAATTGTATTTATTTCACTTCCCGAGCCCCTGGAAGCATGAAAATCACTTTAAACATGCTAATTTTAGCTCTAACACTGATGATCCACCTACAAATGTGAACTGACGTTCAAAAATAAAACATTTGAAAACGGACCAATGTCCACATTTCTGAAGCATGACGAAATGGGGGGGTGTTATCTCTTTTGTCAAAAATCAGCCGTTTTTGCTCGAACATTAAATGCCTCCAAATGGTATTTAATTAACTTCCCGGGGTGAAGAAACCCTTTTTGAGAACTCAGAGTGAGTAAATTGGCCATTTTCATGCACTTTTAACCATTCCATAAATCTTGTGTTTTGGGCCCCTGGAAGCATGAAAATCACTTTAAACATGCTAATTTTAGCTCTAACACTGATGATCCACCTACAAATGTGAACTGACGTTCAAAAATAAAACATTTGAAAACGGACCATTTTCCACATTTCTGAAGCATGACGTAATGGGGGGGTGTTATCTCTTTTGTCGAAAATCAGCCGTTTTTGCTCGAACATTAAATGCCTCCAAATGGTATTTAATTAACTTCCCGGGGTGAAGAAACCCTTTTTGAGAACTCAGAGTGAGTAAATTGGCCATTTTCATGCACTTTTAACCATTCCATAAATCTTGTGTTTTGGGCCCCTGGAAGCATGAAAATCACTTTAAACATGCTAATTTTAGCTCTAACACTGATGATCCACCTACAAATGTGAACTGACGTTCAAAAATAAAACATTTGAAAACGGACCATTTTCCACATTTCTGAAGCATGACGTAATGGGGGGGTGTTATCTCTTTTGTCGAAAATCAGCCGTTTTTGCTCGAACATTAAATGCCTCCAAATGGTATTTAATTAACTTCCCGAACCCCTGGAAGCATGAAAATCACTTTAAACATGCTAATTTTAGCTCTAACACTGATGATCCACATACAAATGTGAACTGACGTTCAAAAATAAAACATTTGAAAACGGACCATTTTCCACATTTCTGAAGCATGACGTAATGGGGGGGTGTTATCTCTTTTGTCGAAAATCAGCCGTTTTTGCTCTAACATTAAATGCCTCCAAATGGTATTTAATTAACTTCCCGGGGTGAAGAAACCCTTTTTGAGAACTCAGAGTGAGTAAATTGGCCATTTTCATGCACTTTTAACCATTCCATAAATCTTGTGTTTTGGGCCCCTGGAAGCATGAAAATCACTTTAAACATGCTAATTTTAGCTCTAACACTGATGATCCACCTACAAATGTGAACTGACGTTCAAAAATAAAACATTTGAAAACGGACCATTTTCCACATTTCTGAAGCATGACGTAATGGGGGGGTGTTATCTCTTTTGTCGAAAATCAGCCGTTTTTGCTCGAACATTAAATGCCTCCAAATGGTATTTAATTAACTTCCCGAGCCCCTGGAAGCATGAAAATCACTTTAAACATGCTAATTTTAGCTCTAACACTGATGATCCACCTACAAATGTGAACTGACGTTCAAAAATAAAACATTTGAAAACGGACCATTTTCCACATTTCTGAAGCATGACGTAATGGGGGGGTGTTATCTCTTTTGTGGAAAATCAGCCGTTTTTGCTCTAACATTAAATGCCTCCAAATGGTATTTAATTAACTTCCCGAGCCCCTGGAAGCATGAAAATCACTTTAAACATGCTAATTTTAGCTCTAACACTGATGATCCACCTACAAATGTGAACTGACGTTCAAAAATAAAACATTTGAAAACGGACCATTTTCCACATTTCTGAAGCATGACGTAATGGGGGGGTGTTATCTCTTTTGTCGAAAATCAGCCATTTTTGCTCGAACATTAAATGCCTCCAAATGGTATTTATTTCACTTCCCGAGCCCCTGGAAGCATGAAAATCACTTTAAACATGCTAATTTTAGCTCTAACACTGATGATCCACCTACAAATGTGAACTGACGTTCAAAAATAAAACATTTGAAAACGGACCATTTTCCACATTTCTGAAGCATGACGTAATGGGGGGGTGTTATCTCTTTTGTCGAAAATCAGCCGTTTGTGCTCTAACATTAAATGCCTCCAAATGGTATTTAATTAACTTCCCGGGGTGAAGAAACCCTTTTTGAGAACTCAGAGTGAGTAAATTGGCCATTTTCATGCACTTTTAACCATTCCATAAATCTTGTGTTTTGGGCCCCTGGAAGCATGAAAATCACTTTAAACATGCTAATTTTAGCTCTAACACTGATGATCCACCTACAAATGTGAACTGACGTTCAAAAATAAAACATTTGAAAACGGACCATTTTCCACATTTCTGAAGCATGACGTAATTGGGGGGGGTGTTATCTCTTTTGTCGAAAATCAGCCGTTTTTGCTCGAACATTAAATGCCTCCAAATGGTATTTAATTAACTTCCCGAGCCCCTGGAAGCATGAAAATCACTTTAAACATGCTAATTTTAGCTCTAACACTGATGATCCACCTACAAATGTGAACTGACGTTGAAAAATAAAACATTTGAAAACGGACCATTTTCCACATTTCTGAAGCATGACGTAATGGGGGGGTGTTATCTCTTTTGTCGAAAATCAGCCGTTTTTGCTCTAACATTAAATGCCTCCAAATGGTATTTAATTAACTTCCCGGGGTGAAGAAACCCTTTTTGAGAACTCAGAGTGAGTAAATTGGCCATTTTCATGCACTTTTAACCATTCCATAAATCTTGTGTTTTGGGCCCCTGGAAGCATGAAAATCACTTTAAACATGCTAATTTTAGCTCTAACACTGATGATCCACCTACAAATGTGAACTGACGTTCAAAAATAAAACATTTGAAAACGGACCATTTTCCACATTTCTGAAGCATGACGTAATGGGGGGTGTTATCTCTTTTGTGGAAAATCAGCCGTTTTTGCTCGAACATTAAATGCCTCCAAATGGTATTTATTTCACTTCCCGAGCCCCTGGAAGCATGAAAATCACTTTAAACATGCTAATTTTAGCTCTAACACTGATGATCCACCTACAAATGTGAACTGACGTTCAAAAATAAAACATTTGAAAACGGACCATTTTCCACATTTCTGAAGCATGACGTAATGGGGGGGTGTTATCTCTTTTGTCGAAAATCAGCCGTTTTTGCTCTAACATTAAATGCCTCCAAATGGTATTTAATTAACTTCCCGGGGTGAAGAAACCCTTTTTGAGAACTCAGAGTGAGTAAATTGGCCATTTTCATGCACTTTTAACCATTCCATAAATCTTGTGTTTTGGGCCCCTGGAAGCATGAAAATCACTTTAAACATGCTAATTTTAGCTCTAACACTGATGATCCACCTACAAATGTGAACTGACGTTCAAAAATAAAACATTTGAAAACGGAGCATTTTCCACATTTCTGAAGCATGACGTAATGGGGGGTGTTATCTCTTTTGTCGAAAATCAGCCGTTTTTGCTCGAACATTAAATGCCTCCAAATGGTATTTAATTAACTTCCCGAGCCCCTGGAAGCATGAAAATCACTTTAAACATGCTAATTTTAGCTCTAACACTGATGATCCACCTACAAATGTGAACTGACGTTCAAAAATAAAACATTTGAAAACGGACCATTTTCCACATTTCTGAAGCATGACGTAATGGGGGGGTGTTATCTCTTTTGTCGAAAATCAGCCGTTTTTGCTCTAACATTAAATGCCTCCAAATGGTATTTAATTAACTTCCCGGGGTGAAGAAACCCTTTTTGAGAACTCAGAGTGAGTAAATTGGCCATTTTCATGCACTTTTAACCATTCCATAAATCTTGTGTTTTGGGCCCCTGGAAGCATGAAAATCACTTTAAACATGCTAATTTTAGCTCTAACACTGATGATCCACCTACAAATGTGAACTGACGTTCAAAAATAAAACATTTGAAAACGGACCATTTTCCACATTTCTGAAGCATGACGTAATGGGGGGGTGTTATCTCTTTTGTGGAAAATCAGCCGTTTTTGCTCGAACATTAAATGCCTCCAAATTGTATTTATTTCACTTCCCGAGCCCCTGGAAGCATGAAAATCACTTTAAACATGCTAATTTTAGCTCTAACACTGATGATCCACCTACAAATGTGAACTGACGTTCAAAAATAAAACATTTGAAAACGGACCAATGTCCACATTTCTGAAGCATGACGAAATGGGGGGGTGTTATCTCTTTTGTCAAAAATCAGCCGTTTTTGCTCGAACATTAAATGCCTCCAAATGGTATTTAATTAACTTCCCGGGGTGAAGAAACCCTTTTTGAGAACTCAGAGTGAGTAAATTGGCCATTTTCATGCACTTTTAACCATTCCATAAATCTTGTGTTTTGGGCCCCTGGAAGCATGAAAATCACTTTAAACATGCTAATTTTAGCTCTAACACTGATGATCCACCTACAAATGTGAACTGACGTTCAAAAATAAAACATTTGAAAACGGACCATTTTCCACATTTCTGAAGCATGACGTAATGGGGGGGTGTTATCTCTTTTGTCGAAAATCAGCCGTTTTTGCTCGAACATTAAATGCCTCCAAATGGTATTTAATTAACTTCCCGGGGTGAAGAAACCCTTTTTGAGAACTCAGAGTGAGTAAATTGGCCATTTTCATGCACTTTTAACCATTCCATAAATCTTGTGTTTTGGGCCCCTGGAAGCATGAAAATCACTTTAAACATGCTAATTTTAGCTCTAACACTGATGATCCACCTACAAATGTGAACTGACGTTCAAAAATAAAACATTTGAAAACGGACCATTTTCCACATTTCTGAAGCATGACGTAATGGGGGGGTGTTATCTCTTTTGTCGAAAATCAGCCGTTTTTGCTCGAACATTAAATGCCTCCAAATGGTATTTAATTAACTTCCCGAACCCATGGAAGCATGAAAATCACTTTAAACATGCTAATTTTAGCTCTAACACTGATGATCCACATACAAATGTGAACTGACGTTCAAAAATAAAACATTTGAAAACGGACCATTTTCCACATTTCTGAAGCATGACGTAATGGGGGGGTGTTATCTCTTTTGTCGAAAATCAGCCGTTTTTGCTCTAACATTAAATGCCTCCAAATGGTATTTAATTAACTTCCCGGGGTGAAGAAACCCTTTTTGAGAACTCAGAGTGAGTAAATTGGCCATTTTCATGCACTTTTAACCATTCCATAAATCTTGTGTTTTGGGCCCCTGGAAGCATGAAAATCACTTTAAACATGCTAATTTTAGCTCTAACACTGATGATCCACCTACAAATGTGAACTGACGTTCAAAAATAAAACATTTGAAAACGGACCATTTTCCACATTTCTGAAGCATGACGTAATGTGGGGGTGTTATCTCTTTTGTCGAAAATCAGCCGTTTTTGCTCGAACATTAAATGCCTCCAAATGGTATTTAATTAACTTCCCGAGCCCCTGGAAGCATGAAAATCACTTTAAACATGCTAATTTTAGCTCTAACACTGATGATCCACCTACAAATGTGAACTGACGTTCAAAAATAAAACATTTGAAAACGGACCATTTTCCACATTTCTGAAGCATGACGTAATGGGGGGGTGTTATCTCTTTTGTCGAAAATCAGCCGTTTTTGCTCTAACATTAAATGCCTCCAAATGGTATTTAATTAACTTCCCGGGGTGAAGAAACCCTTTTTGAGAACTCAGAGTGAGTAAATTGGCCATTTTCATGCACTTTTAACCATTCCATAAATCTTGTGTTTTGGGCCCCTGGAAGCATGAAAATCACTTTAAACATGCTAATTTTAGCTCTAACACTGATGATCCACCTACAAATGTGAACTGACGTTCAAAAATAAAACATTTGAAAACGGAGCATTTTCCACATTTCTGAAGCATGACGTAATGGGGGGTGTTATCTCTTTTGTCGAAAATCAGCCGTTTTTGCTCGAACATTAAATGCCTCCAAATGGTATTTAATTAACTTCCCGAGCCCCTGGAAGCATGAAAATCACTTTAAACATGCTAATTTTAGCTCTAACACTGATGATCCACCTACAAATGTGAACTGACGTTCAAAAATAAAACATTTGAAAACGGACCATTTTCCACATTTCTGAAGCATGACGTAATGGGGGGGTGTTATCTCTTTTGTCGAAAATCAGCCGTTTTTGCTCTAACATTAAATGCCTCCAAATGGTATTTAATTAACTTCCCGGGGTGAAGAAACCCTTTTTGAGAACTCAGAGTGAGTAAATTGGCCATTTTCATGCACTTTTAACCATTCCATAAATCTTGTGTTTTGGGCCCCTGGAAGCATGAAAATCACTTTAAACATGCTAATTTTAGCTCTAACACTGATGATCCACCTACAAATGTGAACTGACGTTCAAAAATAAAACATTTGAAAACGGACCATTTTCCACATTTCTGAAGCATGACGTAATGGGGGGGTGTTATCTCTTTTGTGGAAAATCAGCCGTTTTTGCTCGAACATTAAATGCCTCCAAATTGTATTTATTTCACTTCCCGAGCCCCTGGAAGCATGAAAATCACTTTAAACATGCTAATTTTAGCTCTAACACTGATGATCCACCTACAAATGTGAACTGACGTTCAAAAATAAAACATTTGAAAACGGACCAATGTCCACATTTCTGAAGCATGACGAAATGGGGGGGTGTTATCTCTTTTGTCAAAAATCAGCCGTTTTTGCTCGAACATTAAATGCCTCCAAATGGTATTTAATTAACTTCCCGGGGTGAAGAAACCCTTTTTGAGAACTCAGAGTGAGTAAATTGGCCATTTTCATGCACTTTTAACCATTCCATAAATCTTGTGTTTTGGGCCCCTGGAAGCATGAAAATCACTTTAAACATGCTAATTTTAGCTCTAACACTGATGATCCACCTACAAATGTGAACTGACGTTCAAAAATAAAACATTTGAAAACGGACCATTTTCCACATTTCTGAAGCATGACGTAATGGGGGGGTGTTATCTCTTTTGTCGAAAATCAGCCGTTTTTGCTCGAACATTAAATGCCTCCAAATGGTATTTAATTAACTTCCCGGGGTGAAGAAACCCTTTTTGAGAACTCAGAGTGAGTAAATTGGCCATTTTCATGCACTTTTAACCATTCCATAAATCTTGTGTTTTGGGCCCCTGGAAGCATGAAAATCACTTTAAACATGCTAATTTTAGCTCTAACACTGATGATCCACCTACAAATGTGAACTGACGTTCAAAAATAAAACATTTGAAAACGGACCATTTTCCACATTTCTGAAGCATGACGTAATGGGGGGGTGTTATCTCTTTTGTCGAAAATCAGCCGTTTTTGCTCGAACATTAAATGCCTCCAAATGGTATTTAATTAACTTCCCGAACCCCTGGAAGCATGAAAATCACTTTAAACATGCTAATTTTAGCTCTAACACTGATGATCCACATACAAATGTGAACTGACGTTCAAAAATAAAACATTTGAAAACGGACCATTTTCCACATTTCTGAAGCATGACGTAATGGGGGGGTGTTATCTCTTTTGTCGAAAATCAGCCGTTTTTGCTCTAACATTAAATGCCTCCAAATGGTATTTAATTAACTTCCCGGGGTGAAGAAACCCTTTTTGAGAACTCAGAGTGAGTAAATTGGCCATTTTCATGCACTTTTAACCATTCCATAAATCTTGTGTTTTGGGCCCCTGGAAGCATGAAAATCACTTTAAACATGCTAATTTTAGCTCTAACACTGATGATCCACCTACAAATGTGAACTGACGTTCAAAAATAAAACATTTGAAAACGGACCATTTTCCACATTTCTGAAGCATGACGTAATGTGGGGGTGTTATCTCTTTTGTCGAAAATCAGCCGTTTTTGCTCGAACATTAAATGCCTCCAAATGGTATTTAATTAACTTCCCGAGCCCCTGGAAGCATGAAAATCACTTTAAACATGCTAATTTTAGCTCTAACACTGATGATCCACCTACAAATGTGAACTGACGTTCAAAAATAAAACATTTGAAAACGGACCATTTTCCACATTTCTGAAGCATGACGTAATGGGGGGGTGTTATCTCTTTTGTGGAAAATCAGCCGTTTTTGCTCTAACATTAAATGCCTCCAAATGGTATTTAATTAACTTCCCGAGCCCCTGGAAGCATGAAAATCACTTTAAACATGCTAATTTTAGCTCTAACACTGATGATCCACCTACAAATGTGAACTGACGTTCAAAAATAAAACATTTGAAAACGGACCATTTTCCACATTTCTGAAGCATGACGTAATGGGGGGGTGTTATCTCTTTTGTCGAAAATCAGCCGTTTGTGCTCTAACATTAAATGCCTCCAAATGGTATTTAATTAACTTCCCGGGGTGAAGAAACCCTTTTTGAGAACTCAGAGTGAGTAAATTGGCCATTTTCATGCACTTTTAACCATTCCATAAATCTTGTGTTTTGGGCCCCTGGAAGCATGAAAATCACTTTAAACATGCTAATTTTAGCTCTAACACTGATGATCCACCTACAAATGTGAACTGACGTTCAAAAATAAAACATTTGAAAACGGACCATTTTCCACATTTCTGAAGCATGACGTAATTGGGGGGGGTGTTATCTCCTTTGTCGAAAATCAGCCGTTTTTGCTCGAACATTAAATGCCTCCAAATGGTATTTACTTAACTTCCCGAGCCCCTGGAAGCATGAAAATCACTTTAAACATGCTAATTTTAGCTCTAACACTGATGATCCACCTACAAATGTGAACTGACGTTCAAAAATAAAACATTTGAAAACGGACCATTTTCCACATTTCTGAAGCATGACGTAATGGGGGGTGTTATCTCTTTTGTCGAAAATCAGCCGTTTTTGCTCTAACATTAAATGCCTCCAAATGGTATTTAATTAACTTCCCGGGGTGAAGAAACCCTTTTTGAGAACTCAGAGTGAGTAAATTGGCCATTTTCATGCACTTTTAACCATTCCATAAATCTTGTGTTTTGGGCCGCTGGAAGCATGAAAATCACTTTAAACATGCTAATTTTAGCTCTAACACTGATGATCCACCTACAAATGTGAACTGACGTTCAAAAATAAAACATTTGAAAACGGACCATTTTCCACATTTCTGAAGCATGACGTAATGGGGGGGTGTTATCTCTTTTGTGGAAAATCAGCCGTTTTTGCTCGAACATTAAATGCCTCCAAATGGTATTTAATTAACTTCCCGAGCCCCTGGAAGCATGAAAATCACTTTAAACATGCTAATTTTAGCTCTAACACTGATGATCCACCTACAAATGTGAACTGACGTTCAAAAATAAAACATTTGAAAACGGACCAATGTCCACATTTCTGAAGCATGACGAAATGGGGGGGTGTTATCTCTTTTGTCAAAAATCAGCCGTTTTTGCTCGAACATTAAATGCCTCCAAATGGTATTTAATTAACTTCCCGGGGTGAAGAAACCCTTTTTGAGAACTCAGAGTGAGTAAATTGGCCATTTTCATGCACTTTTAACCATTCCATAAATCTTGTGTTTTGGGCCCCTGGAAGCATGAAAATCACTTTAAACATGCTAATTTTAGCTCTAACACTGATGATCCACCTACAAATGTGAACTGACGTTCAAAAATAAAACATTTGAAAACGGACCATTTTCCACATTTCTGAAGCATGACGTAATGGGGGGGTGTTATCTCTTTTGTCGAAAATCAGCCGTTTTTGCTCGAACATTAAATGCCTCCAAATGGTATTTAATTAACTTCCCGGGGTGAAGAAACCCTTTTTGAGAACTCAGAGTGAGTAAATTGGCCATTTTCATGCACTTTTAACCATTCCATAAATCTTGTGTTTTGGGCCCCTGGAAGCATGAAAATCACTTTAAACATGCTAATTTTAGCTCTAACACTGATGATCCACCTACAAATGTGAACTGACGTTCAAAAATAAAACATTTGAAAACGGACCATTTTCCACATTTCTGAAGCATGACGTAATGGGGGGGTGTTATCTCTTTTGTCAAAAATCAGCCGTTTTTGCTCGAACATTAAATGCCTCCAAATGGTATTTAATTAACTTCCCGAACCCCTGGAAGCATGAAAATCACTTTAAACATGCTAATTTTAGCTCTAACACTGATGATCCACATACAAATGTGAACTGACGTTCAAAAATAAAACATTTGAAAACGGACCATTTTCCACATTTCTGAAGCATGACGTAATGGGGGGTGTTATCTCTTTTGTCGAAAATCAGCCGTTTTTGCTCTAACATTAAATGCCTCCAAATGGTATTTAATTAACTTCCCGGGGTGAAGAAACCCTTTTTGAGAACTCAGAGTGAGTAAATTGGCCATTTTCATGCACTTTTAACCATTCCATAAATCTTGTGTTTTGGGCCCCTGGAAGCATGAAAATCACTTTAAACATGCTAATTTTAGCTCTAACACTGATGATCCACCTACAAATGTGAACTGACGTTCAAAAATAAAACATTTGAAAACGGACCATTTTCCACATTTCTGAAGCATGACGTAATGGGGGGGTGTTATCTCTTTTGTCGAAAATCAGCCGTTTTTGCTCGAACATTAAATGCCTCCAAATTGTATTTATTTCACTTCCCGAGCCCCTGGAAGCATGAAAATCACTTTAAACATGCTAATTTTAGCTCTAACACTGATGATCCACCTACAAATGTGAACTGACGTTCAAAAATAAAACATTTGAAAACGGACCAATGTCCACATTTCTGAAGCATGACGAAATGGGGGGGTGTTATCTCTTTTGTCAAAAATCAGCCGTTTTTGCTCGAACATTAAATGCCTCCAAATGGTATTTAATTAACTTCCCGGGGTGAAGAAACCCTTTTTGAGAACTCAGAGTGAGTAAATTGGCCATTTTCATGCACTTTTAACCATTCCATAAATCTTGTGTTTTGGGCCCCTGGAAGCATGAAAATCACTTTAAACATGCTAATTTTAGCTCTAACACTGATGATCCACCTACAAATGTGAACTGACGTTCAAAAATAAAACATTTGAAAACGGACCATTTTCCACATTTCTGAAGCATGACGTAATGGGGGGGTGTTATCTCTTTTGTCGAAAATCAGCCGTTTTTGCTCGAACATTAAATGCCTCCAAATGGTATTTAATTAACTTCCCGGGGTGAAGAAACCCTTTTTGAGAACTCAGAGTGAGTAAATTGGCCATTTTCATGCACTTTTAACCATTCCATAAATCTTGTGTTTTGGGCCCCTGGAAGCATGAAAATCACTTTAAACATGCTAATTTTAGCTCTAACACTGATGATCCACCTACAAATGTGAACTGACGTTCAAAAATAAAACATTTGAAAACGGACCATTTTCCACATTTCTGAAGCATGACGTAATGGGGGGGTGTTATCTCTTTTGTCGAAAATCAGCCGTTTTTGCTCGAACATTAAATGCCTCCAAATGGTATTTAATTAACTTCCCGAACCCCTGGAAGCATGAAAATCACTTTAAACATGCTAATTTTAGCTCTAACACTGATGATCCACATACAAATGTGAACTGACGTTCAAAAATAAAACATTTGAAAACGGACCATTTTCCACATTTCTGAAGCATGACGTAATGGGGGGGTGTTATCTCTTTTGTCGAAAATCAGCCGTTTTTGCTCTAACATTAAATGCCTCCAAATGGTATTTAATTAACTTCCCGGGGTGAAGAAACCCTTTTTGAGAACTCAGAGTGAGTAAATTGGCCATTTTCATGCACTTTTAACCATTCCATAAATCTTGTGTTTTGGGCCCCTGGAAGCATGAAAATCACTTTAAACATGCTAATTTTAGCTCTAACACTGATGATCCACCTACAAATGTGAACTGACGTTCAAAAATAAAACATTTGAAAACGGACCATTTTCCACATTTCTGAAGCATGACGTAATGGGGGGGTGTTATCTCTTTTGTCGAAAATCAGCCGTTTTTGCTCGAACATTAAATGCCTCCAAATGGTATTTAATTAACTTCCTGAGCCCCTGGAAGCATGAAAATCACTTTAAACATGCTAATTTTAGCTCTAACACTGATGATCCACCTACAAATGTGAACTGACGTTCAAAAATAAAACATTTGAAAACGGACCATTTTCCACATTTCTGAAGCATGACGTAATGGGGGGGTGTTATCTCTTTTGTGGAAAATCAGCCGTTTTTGCTCTAACATTAAATGCCTCCAAATGGTATTTAATTAACTTCCCGAGCCCCTGGAAGCATGAAAATCACTTTAAACATGCTAATTTTAGCTCTAACACTGATGATCCACCTACAAATGTGAACTGACGTTCAAAAATAAAACATTTGAAAACGGACCATTTTCCACATTTCTGAAGCATGACGTAATGGGGGGGTGTTATCTCTTTTGTCGAAAATCAGCCATTTTTGCTCGAACATTAAATGCCTCCAAATGGTATTTATTTCACTTCCCGAGCCCCTGGTAGCATGAAAATCACTTTAAACATGCTAATTTTAGCTCTAACACTGATGATCCACCTACAAATGTGAACTGACGTTCAAAAATAAAACATTTGAAAACGGACCATTTTCCACATTTCTGAAGCATGACGTAATGGGGGGGTGTTATCTCTTTTGTCGAAAATCAGCCGTTTGTGCTCTAACATTAAATGCCTCCAAATGGTATTTAATTAACTTCCCGGGGTGAAGAAACCCTTTTTGAGAACTCAGAGTGAGTGAATTGGCCATTTTCATGCACTTTTAACCATTCCATAAATCTTGTGTTTTGGGCCCCTGGAAGCATGAAAATCACTTTAAACATGCTAATTTTAGCTCTAACACTGATGATCCACCTACAAATGTGAACTGACGTTCAAAAATAAAACATTTGAAAACGGACCATTTTCCACATTTCTGAAGCATGACGTAATTGGGGGGGGTGTTATCTCTTTTGTGGAAAATCAGCCGTTTTTGCTCGAACATTAAATGCCTCCAAATGGTATTTAATTAACTTCCCGAGCCCCTGGAAGCATGAAAATCACTTTAAACATGCTAATTTTAGCTCTAACACTGATGATCCACCTACAAATGTGAACTGACGTTCAAAAATAAAACATTTGAAAACGGACCATTTTCCACATTTCTGAAGCATGACGTAATGGGGGGGTGTTATCTCTTTTGTCGAAAATCAGCCGTTTTTGCTCTAACATTAAATGCCTCCAAATGGTATTTAATTAACTTCCCGGGGTGAAGAAACCCTTTTTGAGAACTCAGAGTGAGTAAATTGGCCATTTTCATGCACTTTTAACCATTCCATAAATCTTGTGTTTTGGGCCCCTGGAAGCATGAAAATCACTTTAAACATGCTAATTTTAGCTCTAACACTGATGATCCACCTACAAATGTGAACTGACGTTCAAAAATAAAACATTTGAAAACGGACCATTTTCCACATTTCTGAAGCATGACGTAATGGGGGGGTGTTATCTCTTTTGTGGAAAATCAGCCGTTTTTGCTCGAACATTAAATGCCTCCAAATGGTATTTAATTAACTTCCCGAGCCCCTGGAAGCATGAAAATCACTTTAAACATGCTAATTTTAGCTCTAACACTGATGATCCACCTACAAATGTGAACTGACGTTCAAAAATAAAACATTTGAAAACGGACCAATGTCCACATTTCTGAAGCATGACGAAATGGGGGGGTGTTATCTCTTTTGTCAAAAATCAGCCGTTTTTGCTCGAACATTAAATGCCTCCAAATGGTATTTAATTAACTTCCCGGGGTGAAGAAACCCTTTTTGAGAACTCAGAGTGAGTAAATTGGCCATTTTCATGCACTTTTAACCATTCCATAAATCTTGTGTTTTGGGCCCCTGGAAGCATGAAAATCACTTTAAACATGCTAATTTTAGCTCTAACACTGATGATCCACCTACAAATGTGAACTGACGTTCAAAAATAAAACATTTGAAAACGGACCATTTTCCACATTTCTGAAGCATGACGTAATGGGGGGGTGTTATCTCTTTTGTCGAAAATCAGCCGTTTTTGCTCGAACATTAAATGCCTCCCAATGGTATTTAATTAACTTCCCGGGGTGAAGAAACCCTTTTTGAGAACTCAGAGTGAGTAAATTGGCCATTTTCATGCACTTTTAACCATTCCATAAATCTTGTGTTTTGGGCCCCTGGAAGCATGAAAATCACTTTAAACATGCTAATTTTAGCTCTAACACTGATGATCCACCTACAAATGTGAACTGACGTTCAAAAATAAAACATTTGAAAACGGTCCATTTTCCACATTTCTGAAGCATGACGTAATGGGGGGGTGTTATCTCTTTTGTCGAAAATCAGCCGTTTTTGCTCGAACATTAAATGCCTCCAAATGGTATTTAATTAACTTCCCGAACCCCTGGAAGCATGAAAATCACTTTAAACATGCTAATTTTAGCTCTAACACTGATGATCCACATACAAATGTGAACTGACGTTCAAAAATAAAACATTTGAAAACGGACCATTTTCCACATTTCTGAAGCATGACGTAATGGGGGGGGTGTTATCTCTTTTGTCGAAAATCAGCCGTTTTTGCTCTAACATTAAATGCCTCCAAATGGTATTTAATTAACTTCCCGGGGTGAAGAAACCCTTTTTGAGAACTCAGAGTGAGTAAATTGGCCATTTTCATGCACTTTTAACCATTCCATAAATCTTGTGTTTTGGGCCCCTGGAAGCATGAAAATCACTTTAAACATGCTAATTTTAGCTCTAACACTGATGATCCACCTACAAATGTGAACTGACGTTCAAAAATAAAACATTTGAAAACGGACCATTTTCCACATTTCTGAAGCATGACGTAATGGGGGGGTGTTATCTCTTTTGTCGAAAATCAGCCGTTTTTGCTCGAACATTAAATGCCTCCAAATGGTATTTAATTAACTTCCCGAGCCCCTGGAAGCATGAAAATCACTTTAAACATGCTAATTTTAGCTCTAACACTGATGATCCACCTACAAATGTGAACTGACGTTCAAAAATAAAACATTTGAAAATGGACCATTTTCCACATTTCTGAAGCATGACGTAATGGGGGGGTGTTATCTCTTTTGTGGAAAATCAGCCGTTTTTGCTCTAACATTAAATGCCTCCAAATGGTATTTAATTAACTTCCCGAGCCCCTGGAAGCATGAAAATCACTTTAAACATGCTAATTTTAGCTCTAACACTGATGAATGATCCACCTACAAATGTGAACTGACGTTCAAAAATAAAACATTTGAAAACGGACCATTTTCCACATTTCTGAAGCATGACGTAATGGGGGGGTGTTATCTCTTTTGTCGAAAATCAGCCATTTTTGCTCGAACATTAAATGCCTCCAAATGGTATTTATTTCACTTCCCGAGCCCCTGGAAGCATGAAAATCACTTTAAACATGCTAATTTTAGCTCTAACACTGATGATCCACCTACAAATGTGAACTGACGTTCAAAAATAAAACATTTGAAAACGGACCATTTTCCACATTTCTGAAGCATGACGTAATGGGGGGGTGTTATCTCTTTTGTCGAAATTCAGCCGTTTGTGCTCTAACATTAAATGCCTCCAAATGGTATTTAATTAACTTCCCGGGGTGAAGAAACCCTTTTTGAGAACTCAGAGTGAGTAAATTGGCCATTTTCATGCACTTTTAACCATTCCATAAATCTTGTGTTTTGGGCCCCTGGAAGCATGAAAATCACTTTAAACATGCTAATTTTAGCTCTAACACTGATGATCCACCTACAAATGTGAACTGACGTTCAAAAATAAAACATTTGAAAACGGACCATTTTCCACATTTCTGAAGCATGACGTAATTGGGGGGGGTGTTATCTCTTTTGTCGAAAATCAGCCGTTTTTGCTCGAACATTAAATGCCTCCAAATGGTATTTAATTAACTTCCCGAGCCCCTGGAAGCATGAAAATCACTTTAAACATGCTAATTTTAGCTCTAACACTGATGATCCACCTACAAATGTGAACTGACGTTCAAAAATAAAACATTTGAAAACGGACCAATGTCCACATTTCTGAAGCATGACGAAATGGGGGGGTGTTATCTCTTTTGTCAAAAATCAGCCGTTTTTGCTCGAACATTAAATGCCTCCAAATGGTATTTAATTAACTTCCCGGGGTGAAGAAACCCTTTTTGAGAACTCAGAGTGAGTAAATTGGCCATTTTCATGCACTTTTAACCATTCCATAAATCTTGTGTTTTGGGCCCCTGGAAGCATGAAAATCACTTTAAACATGCTAATTTTAGCTCTAACACTGATGATCCACCTACAAATGTGAACTGACGTTCAAAAATAAAACATTTGAAAACGGACCATTTTCCACATTTCTGAAGCATGACGTAATGGGGGGGTGTTATCTCTTTTGTCGAAAATCAGCCGTTTTTGCTCGAACATTAAATGCCTCCAAATGGTATTTAATTAACTTCCCGGGGTGAAGAAACCCTTTTTGAGAACTCAGAGTGAGTAAATTGGCCATTTTCATGCACTTTTAACCATTCCATAAATCTTGTGTTTTGGGCCCCTGGAAGCATGAAAATCACTTTAAACATGCTAATTTTAGCTCTAACACTGATGATCCACCTACAAATGTGAACTGACGTTCAAAAATAAAACATTTGAAAACGGACCATTTTCCACATTTCTGAAGCATGACGTAATGGGGGGGTGTTATCTCTTTTGTCGAAAATCAGCCGTTTTTGCTCGAACATTAAATGCCTCCAAATGGTATTTAATTAACTTCCCGAACCCCTGGAAGCATGAAAATCACTTTAAACATGCTAATTTTAGCTCTAACACTGATGATCCACATACAAATGTGAACTGACGTTCAAAAATAAAACATTTGAAAACGGACCATTTTCCACATTTCTGAAGCATGACGTAATGGGGGGGTGTTATCTCTTTTGTCGAAAATCAGCCGTTTTTGCTCTAACATTAAATGCCTCCAAATGGTATTTAATTAACTTCCCGGGGTGAAGAAACCCTTTTTGAGAACTCAGAGTGAGTAAATTGGCCATTTTCATGCACTTTTAACCATTCCATAAATCTTGTGTTTTGGGCCCCTGGAAGCATGAAAATCACTTTAAACATGCTAATTTTAGCTCTAACACTGATGATCCACCTACAAATGTGAACTGACGTTCAAAAATAAAACATTTGAAAACGGACCATTTTCCACATTTCTGAAGCATGACGTAATGGGGGGGTGTTATCTCTTTTGTCGAAAATCAGCCGTTTTTGCTCGAACATTAAATGCCTCCAAATGGTATTTAATTAACTTCCCGAGCCCCTGGAAGCATGAAAATCACTTTAAACATGCTAATTTTAGCTCTAACACTGATGATCCACCTACAAATGTGAACTGACTTTCAAAAATAAAACATTTGAAAACGGACCATTTTCCACATTTCTGAAGCATGACGTAATGGGGGGGTGTTATCTCTTTTGTGGAAAATCAGCCGTTTTTGCTCTAACATTAAATGGCTCCAAATGGTATTTAATTAACTTCCCGAGCCCCTGGAAGCATGAAAATCACTTTAAACATGCTAATTTTAGCTCTAACACTGATGATCCACCTACAAATGTGAACTGACGTTCAAAAATAAAACATTTGAAAACGGACCATTTTCCACATTTCTGAAGCATGACGTAATGGGGGGGTGTTATCTCTTTTGTCGAAAATCAGCCATTTTTGCTCGAACATTAAATGCCTCCAAATGGTATTTATTTCACTTCCCGAGCCCCTGGAAGCATGAAAATCACTTTAAACATGCTAATTTTAGCTCTAACACTGATGATCCACCTACAAATGTGAACTGACGTTCAAAAATAAAACATTTGAAAACGGACCATTTTCCACATTTCTGAAGCATGATGTAATGGGGGGGTGTTATCTCTTTTGTCGAAAATCAGCCGTTTTTGCTCGAACATTAAATGCCTCCAAATGGTATTTAATTAACTTCCCGAACCCCTGGAAGCATGAAAATCACTTTAAACATGCTAATTTTAGCTCTAACACTGATGATCCACATACAAATGTGAACTGACGTTCAAAAATAAAACATTTGAAAACGGACCATTTTCCACATTTCTGAAGCATGACGTAATGGGGGGGTGTTATCTCTTTTGTCGAAAATCAGCCGTTTTTGCTCTAACATTAAATGCCTCCAAATGGTATTTAATTAACTTCCCGGGGTGAAGAAACCCTTTTTGAGAACTCAGAGTGAGTAAATTGGCCATTTTCATGCACTTTTAACCATTCCATAAATCTTGTGTTTTGGGCCCCTGGAAGCATGAAAATCACTTTAAACATGCTAATTTTAGCTCTAACACTGATGATCCACCTACAAATGTGAACTGACGTTCAAAAATAAAACATTTGAAAACGGACCATTTTCCACATTTCTGAAGCATGACGTAATGGGGGGGTGTTATCTCTTTTGTCGAAAATCAGCCGTTTTTGCTCGAACATTAAATGCCTCCAAATGGTATTTAATTAACTTCCTGAGCCCCTGGAAGCATGAAAATCACTTTAAACATGCTAATTTTAGCTCTAACACTGATGATCCACCTACAAATGTGAACTGACGTTCAAAAATAAAACATTTGAAAACGGACCATTTTCCACATTTCTGAAGCATGACGTAATGGGGGGGTGTTATCTCTTTTGTCGAAAATCAGCCGTTTTTGCTCTAACATTAAATGCCTCCAAATGGTATTTAATTAACTTCCCGAGCCCCTGGAAGCATGAAAATCACTTTAAACATGCTAATTTTAGCTCTAACACTGATGATCCACCTACAAATGTGAACTGACGTTCAAAAATAAAACATTTGAAAACGGACCATTTTCCACATTTCTGAAGCATGACGTAATGGGGGGGTGTTATCTCTTTTGTCGAAAATCAGCCGTTTTTGCTCGAACATTAAATGCCTCCAAATGGTATTTATTTCACTTCCCGAGCCCCTGGAAGCATGAAAATCACTTTAAACATGCTAATTTTAGCTCTAACACTGATGATCCACCTACAAATGTGAACTGACGTTCAAAAATAAAACATTTGAAAACGGACCATTTTCCACATTTCTGAAGCATGACGTAATGGGGGGTGTTATATCTTTTGTCGAAAATCAGCCGTTTTTGCTCTAACATTAAATGCCTCCAAATGGTATTTAATTAACTTCCCGGGGTGAAGAAACCCTTTTTGAGAACTCAGAGTGAGTAAATTGGCCATTTTCATGCACTTTTAACCATTCCATAAATCTTGTGTTTTGGGCCCCTGGAAGCATGAAAATCACTTTAAACATGCTAATTTTAGCTCTAACACTGATGATCCACCTACAAATGTGAACTGACGTTCAAAAATAAAACATTTGAAAACGGACCATTTTCCACATTTCTGAAGCATGACGTAATGGGGGGGTGTTATCTCTTTTGTCGAAAATCAGCCGTTTTTGCTCTAACATTAAATGCCTCCAAATGGTATTTAATTAACTTCCCGGGGTAAAGAAACCCTTTTTGAGAACTCAGAGTGAGTAAATTGGCCATTTTCATGCACTTTTAACCATTCCATAAATCTTGTGTTTTGGGCCCCTGGAAGCATGAAAATCACTTTAAACATGCTAATTTTAGCTCTAACACTGATGATCCACCTACAAATGTGAACTGACGTTCAAAAATAAAACATTTGAAAACGGACCATTTTCCACATTTCTGAAGCATGACGTAATGGGGGGGTGTTATCTCTTTTGTCGAAAATCAGCCGTTTTTGCTCTAACATTAAATGCCTCCAAATGGTATTTAATTAACTTCCCGTGGTGAAGAAACCCTTTTTGAGAACTCAGAGTGAGTAAATTGGCCATTTTCATGCACTTTTAACCATTCCATAATTCTTGTGTTTTGGGCCCCTGGAAGCATGAACATCACTTTAAACATGCTAATTTTAGCTCTAACACTGATGATCCACCTACAAATGTGAACTGACGTTCAAAAATAAAAATTTGAAAACGGACCATTTTCCACATTTCTGAAGCATGACGTAATGGGGGGGTGTTATCTCTTTTGTCGAAAATCAGCCGTTTTTGCTCGAACATTAAATGCATCCAAATGGTATTCAATTAACTTTCCGAGCCCATGGAAGCATGAAAATCACTTTAAACATGCTAATTTTAGCTCTAACACTGATGATCCACCTACAAATGTGAACTGACGTTCAAAAATAAAACATTTGAAAACGGACCATTTTCCACATTTCTGAAGCATGACGTAATGGGGGGTGTTATCTCTTTTGTCGAAAATCAGCCGTTTTTGCTCGAACATTAAATGCCTCCAAATGGTATTTAATTAACTTCCCGAGCCCCTGGAAGCATGAAAATCACTTTAAACATGCTAATTTTAGCTCTAACACTGATGATCCACCTACAAATGTGAACTGACGTTCAAAAATAAAACATTTGAAAACGGACCATTTTCCACATTTCTGAAGCATGACGTAATGGGGGGGTGTTATCTCTTTTGTGGAAAATCAGCCGTTTTTGCTCTAACATTAAATGCCTCCAAATGGTATTTAATTAACTTCCCGAGCCCCTGGAAGCATGAAAATCACTTTAAACATGCTAATTTTAGCTCTAACACTGATGATCCACCTACAAATGTGAACTGACGTTCAAAAATAAAACATTTGAAAACGGACCATTTTCCACATTTCTGAAGCATGACGTAATGGGGGGGTGTTATCTCTTTTGTCGAAAATCAGCCGTTTTTGCTCTAACATTAAATGCCTCCAAATGGTATTTAATTAACTTCCCGTGGTGAAGAAACCCTTTTTGAGAACTCAGAGTGAGTAAATTGGCCATTTTCATGCACTTTTAACCATTCCATAAATCTTGTGTTTTGGGCCCCTGGAAGCATGAAAATCACTTTAAACATGCTAATTTTAGCTCTAACACTGATGATCCACCTACAAATGTGAACTGACGTTCAAAAATAAAACATTTGAAAACGGACCATTTTCCACATTTCTGAAGCATGACGTAATGGGGGGGTGTTATCTCTTTTGTCGAAAATCAGCCGTTTTTGCTCGAACATTAAATGCCTCCAAATGGTATTTAATTAACTTCCCGGGGTGAAGAAACCCTTTTTGAGAACTCAGAGTGAGTAAATTGGCCATTTTCATGCACTTTTAACCATTCCATAAATCTTGTGTTTTGGGCCCCTGGAAGCATGAAAATCACTTTAAACATGCTAATTTTAGCTCTAACACTGATGATCCACCTACAAATGTGAACTGACGTTCAAAAATAAAACATTTGAAAACGGACCATTTTCCACATTTCTGAAGCATGACGTAATGGGGGGGTGTTATCTCTTTTGTCGAAAATCAGCCGTTTTTGCTCTAACATTAAATGCCTCCAAATGGTATTTAATTAACTTCCCGGGGTGAAGAAACCCTTTTTGAGAACTCAGAGTGAGTAAATTGGCCATTTTCATGCACTTTTAACCATTCCATAAATCTTGTGTTTTGGGCCCCTGGAAGCATGAAAATCACTTTAAACATGCTAATTTTAGCTCTAACACTGATGATCCACCTACAAATGTGAACTGACGTTCAAAAATAAAACATTTGAAAACGGACCATTTTCCACATTTCTGAAGCATGACGTAATGGGGGGGATGTTATCTCTTTTGTCGAAAATCAGCCGTTTTTGCTCGAACATTAAATGCCTCCAAATGGTATTTAATTAACTTCCCGAGCCCCTGGAAGCATGAAAATCACTTTAAACATGCTAATTTTAGCTCTAACACTGATGATCCACCTACAAATGTGAACTGACGTTCAAAAATAAAACATTTGAAAACGGACCATTTTCCACATTTCTGAAGCATGACGTAATGGGGGGGTGTTATCTCTTTTGTGGAAAATCAGCCGTTTTTGCTCTAACATTAAATGCCTCCAAATGGTATTTAATTAACTTCCCGAGCCCCTGGAAGCATGAAAATCACTTTAAACATGCTAATTTTAGCTCTAACACTGATGATCCACCTACAAATGTGAACTGACGTTCAAAAATAAAACATTTGAAAACGGACCATTTTCCACATTTCTGAAGCATGACGTAATGGGGGGGTGTTATCTCTTTTGTCGAAAATCAGCCGTTTTTGCTCTAACATTAAATGCCTCCAAATGGTATTTAATTAACTTCCCGGGGTGAAGAAACCCTTTTTGAGAACTCAGAGTGAGTAAATTGGCCATTTTCATGCACTTTTAACCATTCCATAAATCTTGTGTTTTGGGCCCCTGGAAGCATGAAAATCACTTTAAACATGCTAATTTTAGCTCTAACACTGATGATCCACCTACAAATGTGAACTGACGTTCAAAAATAAAACATTTGAAAACGGACCATTTTCCACATTTCTGAAGCATGACGTAATGGGGGGGTGTTATCTCTTTTGTCGAAAATCAGCCGTTTTTGCTCTAACATTAAATGCCTCCAAATGGTATTTAATTAACTTCCCGGGGTGAAGAAACCCTTTTTGAGAACTCAGAGTGAGTAAATTGGCCATTTTCATGCACTTTTAACCATTCCATAAATCTTGTGTTTTGGGCCCCTGAAAGCATGAACATCACTTTAAACATGCTAATTTTAGCTCTAACACTGATGATCCACCTACAAATGTGAACTGACGTTCAAAAATAAAACATTTGAAAACGGACCATTTTCCACATTTCTGAAGCATGACGTAATGGGGGGGTGTTATCTCTTTTGTCGAAAATCAGCCGTTTTTGCTCGAACATTAAATGCCTCCAAATGGTATTTAATTAACTTCCCGAGCCCCTGGAAGCATGAAAATCACTTTAAACATGCTAATTTTAGCTCTAACACTGATGATCCACCTACAAATGTGAACTGACGTTCAAAAATAAAACATTTGAAAACGGACCATTTTCCACATTTCTGAAGCATGACGTAATGTGGGGGGTGTTATCTCTTTTGTCGAAAATCAGCCGTTTTTGCTCGAACATTAAATGCCTCCAAATGGTATTTAATTAACTTCCCGAGCCCCTGGAAGCATGAAAATCACTTTAAACATGCTAATTTTAGCTCTAACACTGATGATCCACCTACAAATGTGAACTGACGTTCAAAAATAAAACATTTGAAAACGGACCATTTTCCACATTTCTGAAGCATGACGTAATGGGGGGGTGTTATCTCTTTTGTGGAAAATCAGCCGTTTTTGCTCTAACATTAAATGCCTCCAAATGGTATTTAATTAACTTCCCGGGGTGAAGAAACCCTTTTTGAGAACTCAGAGTGAGTAAATTGGCCATTTTCATGCACTTTTAACCATTCCATAAATCTTGTGTTTTGGGCCCCTGGAAGCATGAAAATCACTTTAAACATGCTAATTTTAGCTCTAACACTGATGATCCACCTACAAATGTGAACTGACGTTCAAAAATAAAACATTTGAAAACGGACCATTTTCCACATTTCTGAAGCATGACGTAATGGGGGGGTGTTATCTCTTTTGTCGAAAATCAGCCGTTTTTGCTCTAACATTAAATGCCTCCAAATGGTATTTAATTAACTTCCCGGGGTGAAGAAACCCTTTTTGAGAACTCAGAGTGAGTAAATTGGCCATTTTCATGCACTTTTAACCATTCCATAAATCTTGTGTTTTGGGCCCCTGGAAGCATGAAAAACACTTTAAACATGCTAATTTTAGCTCTAACACTGATGATCCACCTACAAATGTGAACTGACGTTCAAAAATAAAACATTTGAAAACGGACCATTTTCCACATTTCTGAAGCATGACGTAATGGGGGGGTGTTATCTCTTTTGTCGAAAATCAGCCGTTTTTGCTCGAACATTAAATGCCTCCAAATGGTATTTAATTAACTTCCCGAGCCCCTGGAAGCATGAAAATCACTTTAAACATGCTAATTTTAGCTCTAACACTGATGATCCACCTACAAATGTGAACTGACGTTCAAAAATAAAACATTTGAAAACGGACCATTTTCCACATTTCTGAAGCATGACGTAATGGGGGGGTGTTATCTCTTTTGTGGAAAATCAGCCGTTTTTGCTCTAACATTAAATGCCTCCAAATGGTATTTAATTAACTTCCCGAGCCCCTGGAAGCATGAAAATCACTTTAAACATGCTAATTTTAGCTCTAACACTGATGATCCACCTACAAATGTGAACTGACGTTCAAAAATAAAACATTTGAAAACGGACCATTTTCCACATTTCTGAAGCATGACGTAATGGGGGGGTGTTATCTCTTTTGTCGAAAATCAGCCATTTTTGCTCGAACATTAAATGCCTCCAAATGGTATTTATTTCACTTCCCGAGCCCCTGGAAGCATGAAAATCACTTTAAACATGCTAATTTTAGCTCTAACACTGATGATCCACCTACAAATGTGAACTGACGTTCAAAAATAAAACATTTGAAAACGGACCATTTTCCACATTTCTGAAGCATGACGTAATGGGGGGGTGTTATCTCTTTTGTCGAAAATCAGCCGTTTTTGCTCTAACATTAAATGCCTCCAAATGGTATTTAATTAACTTCCCGGGGTGAAGAAACCCTTTTTGAGAACTCAGAGTGAGTAAATTGGCCATTTTCGTGCACTTTTAACCATTCCATAAATCTTGTGTTTTGGGCCCCTGGAAGCATGAAAATCACTTTAAACATGCTAATTTTAGCTCTAACACTGATGATCCACCTACAAATGTGAACTGACGTTCAAAAATAAAACATTTGAAAACGGACCATTTTCCACATTTCTGAAGCATGACGTAATGGGGGGGTGTTATCTCTTTTGTCGAAAATCAGCCGTTTTTGCTCTAACATTAAATGCCTCCAAATGGTATTTAATTAACTTCCCGGGGTGAAGAAACCCTTTTTGAGAACTCAGAGTGAGTAAATTGGCCATTTTCATGCACTTTTAACCATTCCATAAATCTTGTGTTTTGGGCCCCTGGAAGCATGAAAATCACTTTAAACATGCTAATTTTAGCTCTAACACTGATGATCCACCTACAAATGTGAACTGACGTTCAAAAATAAAACATTTGAAAACGGACCATTTTCCACATTTCTGAAGCATGACGTAATGGGGGGTGTTATCTCTTTTGTCGAAAATCAGCCGTTTTTGCTCGAACATTAAATGCCTCCAAATGGTATTTAATTAACTTCCCGAACCCCTGGAAGCATGAAAATCACTTTAAACATGCTAATTTTAGCTCTAACACTGATGATCCACATACAAATGTGAACTGACGTTCAAAAATAAAACATTTGAAAACGGACCATTTTCCACATTTCTGAAGCATGACGTAATGGGGGGGTGTTATCTCTTTTGTCGAAAATCAGCCGTTTTTGCTCTAACATTAAATGCCTCCAAATGGTATTTAATTAACTTCCCGGGGTGAAGAAACCCTTTTTGAGAACTCAGAGTGAGTAAATTGGCCATTTTCATGCACTTTTAACCATTCCATAATTCTTGTGTTTTGGGCCCCTGGAAGCATGAAAATCACTTTAAACATGCTAATTTTAGCTCTAACACTGATGATCCACCTACAAATGTGAACTGACGTTCAAAAATAAAACATTTGAAAACGGACCATTTTCCACATTTCTGAAGCATGACGTAATGGGGGGGTGTTATCTCTTTTGTCGAAAATCAGCCGTTTTTGCTCTAACATTAAATGCCTCCAAATGGTATTTAATTAACTTCCCGGGGTGAAGAAACCCTTTTTGAGAACTCAGAGTGAGTAAATTGGCCATTTTCATGCACTTTTAACCATTCCATAAATCTTGTGTTTTGGGCCCCTGGAAGCATGAAAATCACTTTAAACATGCTAATTTTAGCTCTAACACTGATGATCCACCTACAAATGTGAACTGACGTTCAAAAATAAAACATTTGAAAACGGACCATTTTCCACATTTCTGAAGCATGACGTAATGGGGGGGTGTTATCTCTTTTGTCGAAAATCAGCCGTTTTTGCTCTAACATTAAATGCCTCCAAATGGTATTTAATTAACTTCCCGGGGTGAAGAAACCCTTTTTGAGAACTCAGAGTGAGTAAATTGGCCATTTTCATGCACTTTTAACCATTCCATAAATCTTGTGTTTTGGGCCCCTGGAAGCATGAAAATCACTTTAAACATGCTAATTTTAGCTCTAACACTGATGATCCACCTACAAATGTGAACTGACGTTCAAAAATAAAACATTTGAAAACGGACCATTTTCCACATTTCTGAAGCATGACGTAATGGGGGGGTGTTATCTCTTTTGTCGAAAATCAGCCGTTTTTGCTCGAACATTAAATGCCTCCAAATGGTATTTAATTAACTTCCCGAGCCCCTGGAAGCATGAAAATCACTTTAAACATGCTAATTTTAGCTCTAACACTGATGATCCACCTACAAATGTGAACTGACGTTCAAAAATAAAACATTTGAAAACGGACCATTTTCCACATTTCTGAAGCATGACATAATGGGGGGGTGTTATCTCTTTTGTGGAAAATCAGCCGTTTTTGCTCTAACATTAAATGCCTCCAAATGGTATTTAATTAACTTCCCGAGCCCCTGGAAGCATGAAAATCACTTTAAACATGCTAATTTTAGCTCTAACACTGATGATCCACCTACAAATGTGAACTGACGTTCAAAAATAAAACATTTGAAAACGGACCATTTTCCACATTTCTGAAGCATGACGTAATGGGGGGGTGTTATCTCTTTTGTCGAAAATCAGCCATTTTTGCTCGAACATTAAATGCCTCCAAATGGTATTTATTTCACTTCCCGAGCCCCTGGAAGCATGAAAATCACTTTAAACATGCTAATTTTAGCTCTAACACTGATGATCCACCTACAAATGTGAACTGACGTTCAAAAATAAAACATTTGAAAACGGACCATTTTCCACATTTCTGAAGCATGACGTAATGGGGGGGTGTTATCTCTTTTGTCGAAAATCAGCCGTTTTTGCTCTAACATTAAATGCCTCCAAATGGTATTTAATTAACTTCCCGGGGTGAAGAAACCCTTTTTGAGAACTCAGAGTGAGTAAATTGGCCATTTTCATGCACTTTTAACCATTCCATAAATCTTGTGTTTTGGGCCCCTGGAAGCATGAAAATCACTTTAAACATGCTAATTTTAGCTCTAACACTGATGATCCACCTACAAATGTGAACTGACGTTCAAAAATAAAACATTTGAAAACGGACCATTTTCCACATTTCTGAAGCATGACGTAATGGGGGGGGTGTTATCTCTTTTGTCGAAAATCAGCCGTTTTTGCTTGAACATTAAATGCCTCCAAATGGTATTTAATTAACTTCCCGAACCCCTGGAAGCATGAAAATCACTTTAAACATGCTAATTTTAGCTCTAACACTGATGATCCACATACAAATGTGAACTGACGTTCAAAAATAAAACATTTGAAAACGGACCATTTTCCACATTTCTGAAGCATGACGTAATGGGGGGGTGTTATCTCTTTTGTGGAAAATCAGCCGTTTTTGCTCTAACATTAAATGCCTCCAAATGGTATTTAATTAACTTCCCGAGCCCCTGGAAGCATGAAAATCACTTTAAACATGCTAATTTTAGCTCTAACACTGATGATCCACCTACAAATGTGAACTGACGTTCAAAAATAAAACATTTGAAAACGGACCATTTTCCACATTTCTGAAGCATGACGTAATGGGGGGGTGTTATCTCTTTTGTCGAAAATCAGCCGTTTTTGCTCGAACATTAAATGCCTCCAAATGGTATTCAATTAACTTTCCGAGCCCATGGAAGCATGAAAATCACTTTAAACATGCTAATTTTAGCTCTAACACTGATGATCCACCTACAAATGTGAACTGACGTTCAAAAATAAAACATTTGAAAACGGACCATTTTCCACATTTCTGAAGCATGACGTAATGGGGGGTGTTATCTCTTTTGTCGAAAATCAGCCGTTTTTGCTCGAACATTAAATGCCTCCAAATGGTATTTAATTAACTTCCCGAGCCCCTGGAAGCATGAAAATCACTTTAAACATGCTAATTTTAGCTCTAACACTGATGATCCACCTACAAATGTGAACTGACGTTCAAAAATAAAACATTTGAAAACGGACCATTTTCCACATTTCTGAAGCATGACGTAATGGGGGGGTGTTATCTCTTTTGTGGAAAATCAGCCGTTTTTGCTCTAACATTAAATGCCTCCAAATGGTATTTAATTAACTTCCCGAGCCCCTGGAAGCATGAAAATCACTTTAAACATGCTAATTTTAGCTCTAACACTGATGATCCACCTACAAATGTGAACTGACGTTCAAAAATAAAACATTTGAAAACGGACCATTTTCCACATTTCTGAAGCATGACGTAATGGGGGGTGTTATCTCTTTTGTCGAAAATCAGCTGTTTTTGCTCGAACATTAAATGCCTCCAAATGGTATTTAATTAACTTCCCGGGTGAAGAAACCCTTTTTGAGAACTCAGAGTGAGTAAATTGGCCATTTTCATGCACTTTTAACCATTCCATAAATCTTGTGTTTTGGGCCCCTGGAAGCATGAAAATCACTTTAAACATGCTAATTTTAGCTCTAACACTGATGATCCACCTACAAATGTGAACTGACGTTCAAAAATAAAACATTTGAAAACGGACC